>NW_020650526.1:3301530-3468007 GCF_003573695.1 Papaver somniferum | reverse complement strand
CACGTGTAGCCTCGTTGGGTCTAACACGTGGACAATAAAATCGGATGACGCGAAGTATAGGCGCGGTCAATGACTCGTCGCAAATAACCTGCTCTGATACCATGTTAAAATACGGGCATTCAACTCAAAACCAATTGGCAATGAGTGGAGAGGCCCTAAGAAATTATAAGCCGCAGGATCTTAGATTTCCCAACAATGTGGGACTAATAATCTCAACAGATTTCTATCGTTTGCACGGTTTTTCCTTCTTCTCACTTTTCCTTCCCCTTCTCTATTTCTCCGTTAACTTCAAAAGCAAATTTCTTAAAAGGGTGATACCTTTGGATTATCGATCAGGCTTTCGAAATTATCATATATATCACATTAACAAGGGGAAAATAATCTAGTTTCATGAGGCTTATAAATTTAAGGTATTAAGGCAATCGGTGGTTCCTTTATCATACTGTATTTTTTTGTTTTTTTGAATGATAGCCTCATTCATAAGTCAAGACAGTATCTTTGAATGTTTCCACAAACAGAATTTACACGAATATCAAAAAATAATATGATTGTCATACAACAGGAGGAAATTTTTCTTTGTGATGACGGTGATGGAATTGCTCATGTGGTTGCAATCTAAATAGCCGATGGTGTTGGATTGATCACTGCTACTTAATTGGAGTTCGGATAAGAAGTATGGCGTTGTGAATGTATCAACTAACGCCAGAAAAATGGAGTTTTAATATATTTTCTGATACTATCAAACCAGATAAAATCTGAAAATAAGAAGACAACGAGGCAACGAAGAAGTTCAAAAAATAGATGGGTTGGAGAAAGATTATTTTTTTTCCTTGTATTCAGGAAAATTAATTGCCATATAATAGGTGAGATCAGCAAAAGATTAAGAAAACGTGTTGAAGACCATAAGTTGTTCAAAATCGACGGAACGGATGTCGAAGAATAGGAAAACTGGATGAACGTACCATTAACGTTTTTCGCCCATGACTTAGATAAAGATCTATAGAGACTTACCAAATGTGAGACTCACCATAAACAGAACATTTAATTCCTTCACCATTCGCCTTTTTCAGAATCAAACTAGATTTCAATGAAGAAAGATAATAAGTAAACAGTAAATATCCCTGGCCGTTTCATGATTGAGAACAAATGAATTTTTATGGGATTTTGATTACCGCGTTCAAATTCTAAGCTACTGTGTTAGTTAGCACAGATCACATTTGGCTTTTATTAATTAAGTCCATCTGGATCCGTCACTGGTACTTACATGTATGTTGCTCCTGACTTTGAATACTTCAGTCTTAGAAATTGAATTTTGAATGCATGCATGCACTTGGTGGGATATCTGTTGCTTTACTACCAGTTTATTCATTGTAATGATATGATGATTGTACGTGCTACCAATGATTGCTATCCTAAATGCTAAATTTGATATTTTGACTGCTGATCAACCACCAATATACATCGATCTTTTGGACTGGCCATCAAATTAGGCTAAGCTTAATTAACTAATACAAACAAAAATCAGTAGTGTCATTTTAGTGTCATTAAATGTCTTATATCTCCAACGAAATGTACCGGCCCTATATATTCATGTAGCCCAAAACTTACGAGAAGACCAAGTTTCATAATTAAGAATCTCAATTAGCAATAAGCAATGGCTAATATGTCTTCCTCTTCTTCTTCATTCTCATTTCTAATCGTCCTTTCTGTTCTTCTTGTTGTAGCTAATAATTTTCCTACGTCTCATGGGCGCCCGCAAAATGTTCAAGTTAGTGATATATTCTTCAATGACCTCGGTAACCAAATACCACAAATGATTTCGGGTATTCCTGTTGATATAGCCTTAATCTCTGATGCCGGTTATACTGCTCCATTACTTTTGCAGAGGGTTACAGCCAATCCCAACGCATTTACAAAAAATTTGCTAATCTGTTCGCTGGGTGGTGGTGTTGCTCATTAATTGGGGTACGCCTACCATAATGAACCAGGTACCGACTATGTTATGTAGCATGCTTGATGATAATTTTTACGTCCCCCCTATGTTACTTGTTGATCTAAACATGTTTCAGATTGAGAAGTTATGGGACTGCGCCGACTAGTAATCGAATATCTATCTTAATTACCAAAAATTAAGGCCTCATCAAGTACTGCGTGTATGTATGCCAAGCTATACTTATGCAATTGTGATGAAAATCACAAGGTGTGACGACGGGGAATTAAGGATTGTCTCCGCTACCTACCTATGGTAATATGCATGGCTTTCTTCTTCGTACGTTTATAATTAAGTTATCCTCTTCCTCCGATCTATACTAGAGGCTGGTTTGTCTTTGTAACCTGTTACGTCTGTGTCTGTTTTTGCTTTTCCCTTTCTGTGTTTGTCTCCGTAAAAAAGAACAAAAAAATAATAATAACTTGTTCTTGTATTACATTGGCGTTTCCTGCTAGATAATTTTAATTGTTGTCATTTTCAAAAAAAAATAAATAATAATAATTTTTGCGAATCAGTTGTTAAGAATTGGTCTGGACGAGAACCATTATATTTACTCCTATATGGGATGTTTGCAGCTCAAAGGGGGGAGATGAATAAGTTGTGGAATTTCCTTACCATCATCCCCGTTGTTGCTAATAAGCGACCGAATCCAAGTCCATTTTTGTGCACACTCCTCAAGTGCTCTTTATTTTAGCTTCTTGATTTTAATTAAACAACATAATCAACACGATAATCGTCTTCAACCCTACTCAAGGTATATTATTTGACAAATCAAAATCTAACTTCTACTCTCGCTCTCTTAAATTTTATAGGGCGTTTGGATACAATTCTGCTTATGAATTCTGCTTTTCCAGAAATAGAAGTCAGAAGTCCGGATATTTTGCTTCGCAAAAAGTCGACTTTTCGGATGCTTCTAGAAGTCGTTCTGAATTTCCACTCCCAAACCGACTTCTTGCTTTTTGACTTCTAGAAGTTAAAAAGCTACTTCTCGATGTGCATCCAAACGCCCTATTAGTCTCGGAATGGAAAAAATGTCAAAAGATTTGGCTCCTGATGCAGTCCTTGAGAAAATCTCTTGGGGTTTGAGAATTGAGATTAATGTGGAGGAACTTTCTTAATGCGAGAATAAATCCCCCGATTCAATTCATAGGAGATACACGAATTTTAATTTTGTAAGTAGTGTTTCCGGCATTTACCCACAAAATTACAGATTAGATCAAAAGATAGATTTAATGTTTTTCGATCGATCAATATATTTGCAGTACTCTGTTAATGTTGCTTTCCTTAGATTACGAGTTAAGATAAAAAATTGTCCTCCTTTTATTGACTGATAGAGAATCTTCGGTAAGATGAAAAATCTTTTTTCTACCGGTCAATCTAGGGTTTCACATGGGTCGGCTGGTTCGAGATTCAGCTAAAACCATCGAACGAAACGATATTCCGTCGATTTTTATTATTAAAACCATCCCTATACCGACTTATCTTCGGTTCGGTTTTTAACCGTACAGATTTGGATCAGTCAGGTTCGATTGTGGTTTTAACCGATCAGAATTCTCTTTGTAGTGGTGATGGACTGAATCAGAAAATAAGATACTGAAGATGAAGAGAATCTAGTGAGACTTTGAGAGTGAAATAAGAATCAAGAAAGCGAAGAAGAGAACTGAGAGAAGAACTGAAGAAGATAAGAGAGATTAGGTTTTTTTAGTTTATAACCGATCGGTTCAATGGTTTTCACATCAAAACCGTAGACTGAACCATTTATATTGGGTACTTAAATTTAGAACTGCATATCTAGAGCTGCACAGGAACCGGACCGTACTTGTGGAACCGGACCAGAACCGAAAAAATCGTACTGAGACCATACCGGAGACGACTTAGGAGGTACAGGTAACGGTTCTAATTTCAAGAACCGGTGTAACATTGGTCAAGGTATCGGTTCTACTCAATTCCAAGAATGTATCGGACCGAAATTCCCCAAAAGTTCTAACCTTTGATTTACTGTGAATCCTAGTTGTTGATGCTATATATGTTTGTATGTCGCATACCAAGTCGGTTTCGGTTTAAAAACCCGTGATTATGTTGGGTTCGGGCCGGCTCGGCTAACTGGGTTGGTTTTTGTGCACCTCTATCGACCCTTGAGAAATGCTCCAAACTATGATAAAATTTGAGATAATAAAAAAATAGGTAGTTATTTTCTTGCAATAAGATCAAATAATCAAATTCCAGTTTGAAATCCATTGAAGACTTCGTTAAATAATTCGATTAGTTTTATCTGGAAAAACATAGCAGTCTATTCGGGTGTAATCAGAAACATAACTAATTTGAATACTTTCTACTTCATAAAAAGAAGAAAATCAAAGAAAAATTAATTGTTCTGAAATATTCTATTAAAGCTTTGAATTATGCAAATGTGAAGACACTTTAAGTTTTAAAACAAAACATAGTCATTTTAGATATTTTCTGAGTACGTACCGAAAATTCGGGATATTATTTGAAGTTTCGATATTGGATAATTTTTCCATATCGAAACAACAGTAACGTCAAAAATCATATATATGCGTAAATATCTATAATATAAAATAGAAGGAGTTTTTGAGCTTGGACGAATGGATAACATTTTGAAAGACAAATGTTGCATCCGATCATCCCAGTCTTATCCAAGCCAATGACATCCGATGGATATAGAAGTTGTAACCTCTTTCATTATGAATTTAAAAGGCTCCCTCATAATTAGAGTTATAAAATTCATAATATACATTATGAACGTACATTGATTAAATTTATTCATTTAAATAAAATAAAGGAAATACGGATTTATTTTAAGAGTATTCTTTATGTCTTTAATTGTTATAAACACAATACAATTTCTTATTAATTATTTTCTTACGAAAATCAGTCAAACTTTGTTAATCATTTTCAATAAAATATTATTCCTCCCTCATTTCCTATGTTTGTAGGAAGAAACCAGAGATGGATCAAAAAATTATTTTTAAGAATAAAATTAATAACACATAAAACATTGTAAACTAATCCAAATTTGATCCAGCTTATGCTGTTTTGGATTTATTCATCAAGAATAAAATAATATAAAACAATTTGTCTAGCAAGATTTAATTTCAGTAATAATCAACTTAAAAAATTATTTATATGAAGCACTCTTGGGTATATAAGTTTTTATACGTGGAATTCAGCCTAACAAGATTTTGAAATCTAATTAAATATAATCGTTAATTAGATACATGATCGAATAACTCTTTTTCATATATTTTTTTTTTGGATATTTACAGAAACTCTACGTTAGCCTCACGCAGTGCCGTTAGGGCACAGGTTATCTCCAGTATATATACAAAACCTCCCTAGTTTGAGGCTTACACATTTTATTTGAGGCCTGCCACTACGAGACAAAAACAAATATTTAGAAATAAAATGAAAAACTACTTATCCAACTGTTTTAGTTAGTGGCTAGTTTACCCCTGATTAATTAGTGGTAATTCGGGTGATTAATTGATGTTTAATCATGTTAACCTAGAAATCAATTAATCTTAAATCATCATCAAAACATGTAAAAATTTTGAATTTTTTTGAAAAATCACAACCCAGAATCGGTTTACGTTCGTGCACTTGTAAACCGATTCTAAGAATCAGTTTATAAGACTTAGAACATAGACATATTGTAAAATTCAAGAGTTTTTTTGTGATTTTTTTCCGCTAGAATCGGTTTACATTAATGCTCATGCATTAAACCAATTGTAAATCTGGACATTTCTTTGACTATTTTTCTCATAACTTCTTCGTCCGATGCCGAGTCACCTCATTCTTTTTGCATTCAGCTCGTATTTTCTTTCTTTATAATATAAAGATAAAAAAATTCAGGATTTGTGTAAAAATTCAAACATGGTTAATGAATTGGTTGATAAATACATTTACGTATACCGATTGAGGTTGATGTTCATCACATCAACCCAGAATCGTTTTATGCAGGTGTATCATAAAAACCGATTCTGGGTAACATCAACAATTAATCGGTATACATTAATGCACATATAGACCGGTTCTTGTTGATTTTCAGAAAAGTTGGACGAGGAAATTTCATAGTTTGACGCTTAAATCATTGATGAATCTCTCTACAAAGGAAGCAGATTAAAGGGATTTAATTCAATCACTTGAATAGTTTCGCCGAAAATATGGTTTGAAAATATATATATATATATATATGGATTGTTATTTGAGATTCAGTCTTAGTTTTTGATTAAAGATTGTAAATAGAAATGATTTAGGTTTTTGTATTTATTTTAGATATTTAGAACTAATAAGTTTGTGTAAAGGATAATTTAGTATTTTAACACACTTTAAACACCCCTTATCCTTTTCTATTGGGTAGATAAAGATATCCATAGGCATCGAACTAGGGAGGATACAAAACTACTGTTTTAAGTGTCTAATTTTTAGCACGTGTTGATGATTTTAATTGAATATCGAAGGAAGAAAAGTTCATTGAAATTAACATGATGTTACAACTATAAAAAAAATCACGAGAAAAGATGATTAAACATAAACAATCAAATTAGGTTGGTTTTTTTATAGGGGTGAGCTAGCATCTGGCATTGAACCCGCGAGCACGAGTTTTTGTGGATGGGTGTCTGACCCGTACATCAATAGACTGAATGTGGGTGAAAATAGTGGGCAAGATCCAACGGATTCTATATTGAGTGAGGTTGTTGTTTTTAAAATTCGTTAGATACCTTGACCTAAGGCTGTCAATGGGTATCCCTTACCTGGAACCCGGTCAGGTGAATTCGGGCCCGGTTTCGGATCCTAAAGTTGGATCCATTAGAAACTTAGGATCAAAAGGGTATTACTAGATTGGACCCGAAATTTTAACGGATCCAATGGGTAATACTCATCGGGTACTCGGTTATTCATTCTTTAATTCATCATTTATTATTGAATAAAGAATATTATTTGCAAGAAACTAGTTGGAACGCTAACAAGCTATGAAACAACGTACTACTACATTAGTTGAACAGGTTTCCGTGCTCACTTACCAGAGAGCCATATGAGGAACCAGCCAAGAGAGCCTAAGCGGATAGGGAGGGTTGATTACGTGACAAGGGGGTAAGCTAACTCTGCCTTCCATGTCACATTATATTGCACCATCAGGGACTCGAACCTGGGCTCGTGGAGCGCATCAAACCTTAAAACGGGGATGACCAGCCGAGCTAGCTATCCGTTTTTAACGAAATTACAAGTATTTTGCTAGTTTTGGCTTTGATTTTTTTTAAAAATATTACTAGTTCTGATAGCTAAAATTTAATGTGGGTAAATCTAACGGTTATGAAGTTTAAATCTTTAATATTCTCTTGCTCCCGTTAAAAAGGGGAGAGATATGGAGGTAGTTTAGCACAATAGCATTTGCCAGCAGTACCAAAATAGAAGTACCATTGAAGGCTTGATTCGTTTGAAAAAAAAACTCATAAATGAGTTCTATGGAGACTACCAAATGTGAGACTCCCCATAAACAGAATATCTAATTCCTTCGTCATCCGTGTTTTTCAGAATTCAGCTAGATTTCAGCGAAGAAAGATGATAAATGGAAAACAGTGAACTCCCTGATAGTTTTACTAGAGCGGTATGGTTTGGCAGCTGTCCACAAGATCTTTATGTGATAGGAACTTTTAATAGCATAAAATATTGTATTTTCAACTGGTTAGCAACTAAATGCACTACTGCCTTGTTTGAGTAATGAAAGAACTAAATTATTGTACTTTGGCAGGTTTGGAAAGCTAGATGTAAAGCGAGCATAGATAACCTGCAACAACGCCCGGAGATAGTTGTATAGAGAATAAACTCCCAAATTGCATCTTTGCTCGGACTATGTTTAATACTCTTCACCAGACTTTTCAATGCCTCCAAAGTCAACTTATGTTTTGACAACAGAGTTGTTATATATGCAACTATAATATCATAGGGTGTGGGATCATCTGGTGCAAAGCCAATCGACAATTTGGAGCAGCAAGGTGTTGGCCATCCTATGCAGACTCAGTAATCGATGTTGAGGCTCAAGCTTTGTACTCAGCTATTATTTGGTCTTCACAAATCCAGCTGCAAAAGTTTACATATGTGTCTAATAATCTATCCCTAGCCAATGCAATCAATGAAACATTTTCGTTACTGCATTAGACGAAATTTTCTCTTGTTCATAACTGTAAAGTAGTCTTAGCTTCCCTTGTAACGTCTTGATATGTGTTCGTAAATATTAAATGTAACCGGCAGACGGATTCCGATTCAACCACACAGTAGTTGCATCTTTCATACACTTCACTCAACATATGCATCTTCTTTGGTGCCGATGGTGGTGATGTTGATGCACTAGTACTTGGAGACATACTTAGAGATGCTCTAAACCTTGCATTTGGGTGTGTTTGAGGTAGTTCCTCGCCTTCTTCTTCACCTTCTCCAACTTCATTTGTTGCTGAATTTTCTTGTTCATCATCAACAATGACGGTTCTCTTCTCAATTTTACCTTCATCCCAATTTCATGAAGCACCTTCATCGAACAAGACATCACGGCTTGTGATTATTGTGTTGTTTTTCAAGCTAAACAACCTATAACCTTTTGATTGGAGGCTATAGCCAAGAAATATACATTTCTCACTTGATTCATCAAGCTTTGTTCTCTTCACCTTTGGAATTTGAGAATAACACACACTACCAAAAACTTTGAGATGTCTTACCGATGGTTTTCTCCCACTCCATGCTTCAAAAGGAGTTTTATCCCATACGGATTTTGTTGGACACCTATTCATCAAGTAAACGGTGGTGTTAACGGCTTCGGCCCAAAACTCTCTTGGCATACCCTTCTCATGAAGCATGGACATCGCCATCTCCATCACGGTTTGGTTCTTTTTCTCGGAAACACCATTTTGTTGAGGAGTATAACCCACGGTTAGTTTCCTTTCCAAGCCTTCATATTCACAAAATTTATCAAACTCATTGTTGTGGTACTCTTTGCCTCTATCACTTCTCAAAATTTTGATATAGTGACCGCTTTGCTTTTCAACAAGGCTTTTAAACTTCTTGAAGATGTTAAAAACTTCGGACTTTTGTTTCATGAAGTAGACCCAATTCATACGAGTAAAGTCATCAATGAATAAAATGAAGTATCCATTAACTCCATGAGTAGGTGTATTCATTGGTCCACACACGTCGGTATGTACCAAACCAACAAGTTCTTTCGCTCTCCATGCGACATCTTTTGGGAATGGTTGGTGATGTTGCTTCCAAAGTCCACAACCTTCACACACTCCATCTTTGTCGTTGATATGTTGTGGAAGTCCTTGCACCATGTTCTTGTTGGAAAGCACCTTGAGACTATTGAAATTCAAATTCCCAAGCCTTTTATGCCATAACCATGTTTCATCAATGGTTTCCATCCTCAATGCAACGTTCTTCTCTTTTTCAAACACAATGGAAAACTTATATTCTTCTCCATCTTGATACTCTTCATCACTTGTCTCTTATTCTTGTGTTTCTTGCCATAAATTGTGCAATATCCATCTTCAAAATGGACCGCGTACCCAAGCTCCACAAGTTACCTAACACTAAGCAAATTTTGTGTCATTCCGGAACATACAATACATCTCTAATGTATTTTTCACCATTGATAGTTTGCACGTGAATTGTACCTCTTCCGTTAGCTTGAACCATATTTCCATCCCCCCGTTTTCACTAGAGAATTTATGGAAGTATCCATATCAACAAACAAGCTTTTCTCGCCGGACATATGAGTTGTACAACCACTATCCACAAACCAAACTTCACTTTTGGAAGTTACCATGGCACTTTGACAAGCATAAAACAAATTTTGTTTATCCTTTTTTTCTTCGGCTCTACCGGCTTGTTCTTAATCTTCTTTGTATCTACAATCTTTCTCCAAATGTCCATAATTTTTGCGATTGCGACATTGTGGTTTTCCTTTATTCCAACAATTCTTCTCCCAAGTGACCATTCTTCTTGCAAAAACTGCATCTTGGTACTTGAGGCGAATCACTCTTTGTATAGTTGTTGGATTAGCTCCTCCTTTCTTCCATTTTTCTTTTCCTTTGAAGTTTGATGTTGATTCACCCTTGTACTCATTTTTCTTTGTTGCTGAATTTTTTGAATCCATGTTGAATTTTGATTGAAATGCACTCTCAATTGATTTTTCGGAGTGTCTTAACAACCTTTGCTCATACACCTTCAAAGATGCCCATAGTTCTTGTGACTTCAATGTAGAAAAATCTTTAGTCTCTTCCAAAACCGCCACAATGGGTTCAAATTTTTCCGTCAAGCACATCAATATCTAATCACAAATTCTTCTTTCCTCCATCTTCTCACCACACATCATCATATTATTAACAACTTCAACTACTCTAGAAGAAAACTCATTTAAACATCCATTCTCATTATTTTGAATATTCTCAAAATCTCTTCTATATGAATGTAATTTTAACTCTCTTACCTTCTTATTGCCTTCGTACTCTTGTTGTAGAAGATCAAAAGTTTCTTTAGCTTTATAAGAATGGATTACTCTTGGTAGTATGGTGTCTCCAACTCCTTATTGGATGTACATGGATGATTTTGCATTCTTCCTCATACTCTCCTTAAGTAAATCATTTTGGTCTTGATCTAAGTTTGATGTATCTTCAATTTCATCATACCCATCTTCAGCAATCTCCCACACTTCTTGAGACATGAACAAGGTTTTCATTTTAATTGCCCAAAAATCATAATTTTCTCCATGGAAAAGTGGTATTGAAGGTTGTTGAATGTATTGATTTGAGTAACTACTACTTGCCATTGATTTAATTGAAGATTGATTGAAAAATTGGGTTTTTTTTCTAGATCTAGATTTTAAAATCTTTGAATGTTGCTGATTTTTGAGATTTAATGGGTAAAAATTGATTTTTTTCACTCACCAAGATCAGATCTAATAGATCTAAGATCTGATACCAATTGTTGGATATTTAGGTTGATTATATAATGGATTGATATGAATTTGATATGGATTTCACTTGAATGGAGGTGAGGGCATAAGCAATTCTCTCTACCTCTTTCACTCAATTTTCATTCATTTGATTACCTTCTCTTTCTTCATCTCTTTCTTTATATACTAGGATTACATAGGACCTAATACAAAAGCATGTAGAATACTCATGTCCACTAACTTACTTACTACTACTTGTTGTCTTACACATCTATTACACTTTGATGAACATTGCATTAACTAACAGAAACTAGCACGGAAAAACCATACAAGTAAGGAATAGTGTATTTTTCCTTCTGAAATAATTTCAACGGAAACTCCTTTTGGTGTGTAATTCTCCCCTTTTTTAATGAATAATCTTTTCCTTCCAAAAAAAAAAAAAACTTCCTGGAATTTTGATTGATTTTTGTTATAGGGAAAGCTGATTTGTTTAGGGGGGAAGCTATTGTTATAAAGACATGTATAGGGAATTATGGAAAAGAAGATTCTTCACAAAAGCTGGAAGAATTAAACTTATCAAATCCACACTTTCAAGCTTACCAGTTTATTATATGTCCATCTTCTCCATGCCAGCAGCAGTTGAAAAAAAACTGAATCAAATTATGAGAAGCTTTTTATGGGGTTCATCTTCTAACAAAAAGAAAATCAGTTGGGTGGCTTGGGAAATAATATGTAAACCAAAGAGTTTAGGAGGTTTGGGAATCAGAAATTTGAAGCTTACAAACAAAGAAATGTTAGCCAAGTGGTCATGGAGATTCTCCAAGGAAAAAACACAACTCTGGAGAAGGATTATCAAGGAAAAGATGGGAGCAACTCACGAGGACTTATGGGTAAAAGACTCAACTATCTCGCAAGGAAGAGGAATATGGCCAGGAATTCAAAAACAGAAGTATATAGTAGAAGATATATCCACCACAACAGTTACTAAAGGGGATGCAGTTAAGTTCTGGTGGGATAAATGGAGAGGTACTCAAGCTCTCAAGTTATCTTTTCCTAACATTTTCAAGTTATCAAAACAGAAAAATGGCTCTGTTAAAGATTTGGTGGAAAATGGTACATGGAACATAAAGCTGAGAAGGAACTTGACATCAAACGAAATTCCAGAGATGCTGCAAATGTTCGAAGTGTTGGGAAATCCACCAATTTTAGATGATGAAGATGAGGACTCAGTGAAATATAACCTCCCTGGTGGTTTTAGTGCCAAATCATGTTACAACTGGATGGTGGAACAAATGCCATCTCCTCTCAATTTGGTTCCATATGCCTGCATCTGGATTCAACATGTTCCACCTAAAGTTCAATTCTTCTTATGGTCAACTTCCCAAAACTCAATCCCAACCATCGACAACCTTAACCACAGGGGCGGTCAAATTCAGAACAATATATGTGCTCTTTGTAACTCTCATGAAGAAACTGTAAACCATCTACTTCTCCATTGTGAATATTCTCATCAAATTTGGAACTATTTTATTGAGGGTTATAACATCAGATGGGTGCAGGCAAGCTCAATCTCTAATCAGCTTCGAGCTTGGAAATACAGAAGAGGCCGCAATAGAGGGAGAAAAATTTGGCCATTGTTAATCTTCGTTATTTGCTGGGCTCTCTGGAACGAGAGAAACAGACGGGTTATGGCTAGCAAAAGACCCAACTCAGCAAAAGAGACAATCAATGAAGTCAAGTTATTGATCTTTGTATGGGGGCAAAGGGAAAGTAAATTGGTTCTTTGGAACCATATTCCGTGAATTCATAACTCACTGGAATGCTATTATCGATAGAAAGTAATAAGTTTCTACATACAAAATGGGGGCTTTAGCCTTTTTACATTTTCTTTTTATATAATCTCAACCTTTCTCCTCAAAAAAAATATATGCACAGGGGAGATAATAACTGAATTTGACTTGTGGATATTATTTTGTATTTCCATATTACACTCTTACCAAACTCATATCCAACTGACCGTGATCACTGTAATAGCCTACAAAAGATCTTCTATATCTTCTTCCTTAAATTGCCTTCTCATATTCTTTGATGCCCATTTTTATATTACTAAAGAATATTTTGATGTTCCAGGTCTTTTGCATTGCACTCCAATATTTGTATTATCAAAGACTGCAACCAGTAGAAATTTGATTTTTATTTTTCCAATGTCCTATGTATTCTGTTCGGCATGTCTCCATCTTAATGATAAGTCAGTTATAATTGTGTTATTGTTGCCTCCATATTTTGTTTTCTTATTGACACAAATTTAAACTAAACTCAGTTTTTATTGCAATGGCTTCATATAATCACATTTTAGGTCCCAGCTAGATCATCAGAATAACAAGGCAAGCGCAGCGACCTATGATACAAATGAATCGAGCTTATGTAAAAAAAATTGAGTGAGTTAGACAAGGGAGGACGAGGATAGTGTGGGTACTCTTAATTGAAGTGAATCACAATAAATGAATACCTTTCATTGGACTGTTCGTTTAGTAAAACTTTCCCGTGCAATCCACTCAGGTTGCAGTTCATCGGCAACAAACATGAATTATAGTGGATCCTCGTAACAATGGATAAAGATTGAGGAGATGCTTGGAGTTTTACATCTAAGGAATAGAGGAGTCTTGTCTCAAGAGAAACAGAGACATAAAGAGACTACTCCTTTTTTGTTTTGTTTATCTGAAACTGGATGACTAATAATTGAGAACGGGTATATGTACTTGTTTATTACTGTATGTGAGAAGTTTTAAATCGATGGAGTTCAGACGTTTCAAATGAATTGCAAAGAATTAGTAAAGACTGAGACTCAATCCACAACCATAAGGTCCTGTTCATCTTCTTGTTCTTCTTGTAGATGTTCTTCTTCTTGTTCTATAAATTCTTATTAACAGTGAAAGGCTCCATACCGGAAAAACTAGTACGGAATTTTGTAGGTATTTTCTGTATTAGATTTCCAGTAATAGCTCCAACTGGCATCTTCTTCATCCGTGTTAGTTTTTATGAAACTTGGGATCAATCATATACAGTAAACTTGGGATTAGGTTAAGACCGATCAAATATCAGGTTAGATAAAGTTGAGGACAAAACAGTAAACTTTGGTGTTTTTTCATGGGGAAAGACAATTTTTTACTCCTCCATTTTAATGACCGAAAGTCAAAATAAATATACCTTAGTCAAATATTTTTAGCTTTGCCCGTAAACAAATCAGCTTTTCCTAAAAAAAAAATCTTTTGATTATGTGTTTGTATTATAAAGCTCACATTTCATGGTCACATGTGATTATATTATATGTGGAGACGGACCTACGATAAGGCAAACCCGAGCTCCCCTTAAGCCCACTATCTGAATTTTTCAAATTAGATTTTATTTATGGAAAAATTAGGCTAAGGCCTCACCCATGGGTTACCTATAATATGAGGGTCCTAATTAAAAGAAGTTTAAATCTAGGCCCTGAATTATTAAAAGACGTCCATACCCTCATGTATATTGTCAAGCTCCTGATTAAAGAAAATTCAAATTTAGGCTCAAATATTAAAATATAGTAAAATGATGTCCCCACCACTACCTCTGCCTCTCACCACCAGCCGCGGTCGCCCGCCGCCGCCACCACCTCCCAACACATCTGTATGGCATATGTAACGTGAATTTACACATATGTATGGCATATGTAACGTGAAGTTACATATCTGTATGGCATGTGTAAGCAAAAGTTACACATTCATACGTCATGAAACTGTTAACATGGGCATATGGCATGTGTAACGAAAAGTTACACATGCATATGGCATGTGTATTTTGAAGTTACACATCCATAATAAATGTGTATCTAGAAGTTACACACCTATATTCAGTAATTGAAACAATAATTTCATTTATAAAAATTTCTCAATGTATCAATTGTTATTGAACACAATTATAAACGAGCTAAAACACGAAAAACGAAATCCTAGAAATAAGCTACGAGATCTTATAATAAAAATGTTTTCTTCCCTTCTTATCTTCCTCGATTCCAAAATGCTTACGTATCTGGAACAAAATAAACATCCATGAGTTAGGTTGGATGAAAAAAAATCCATAGAAGCAAAACTATAGAACAATTACAAGGTGAATAACAAAGATCATCAAAAGACACTTGATGACTTATCTAAGCAAGTGTAGTTAGGAGTTACACATACTCTGTGTAGTGTAACTGGGAGTTACACATGCATCTTCTAATAAAATATGATGTGTACTCAGCAGTTACACACCAACTGACTTGTGTAACTGAGAGTTACACATGCATATAACATGTGTAATTAAAAGATACACATGCATCTGGCTTGTGTAATATACATATGAGTAGTGTAACTGAAAGTTACAAATGCATATGAATAGTGTAACTAGGAGTTACACGTGCATAAGATTGGTGATTGAAATATCATATAATCAATCAAAACTAGATTTCACAACAGACAAGTCGACCAAAAACTAGAATTGCAATCAATTTGCATAACCAAATTGGTCAATATGCAGCTATCATAATACTAAAGTTATGCAGGAAACCCATGAAATATTGTTGCAAGGAGTTTAAACAACCTATCATACAATGGAAGCTATGCATACAACAATAACACAAACTTTAATTACCTGCCCGCTAAAGAAATAATTTAATTTGTTGAAACCACTGTATGTTCTGCATCAATATCATCTCCCTCAGGCTCCTCATCATAATTATCCCCACCGAAGCCAGCAACCTAGTAACAAAATCAATCTAATCAACCATCAATTGATCCAAAAAAAAAAAAAACTAGTGTCTTGTCAGTGCGCACAAAACACGTCGAGACCTGCATAGACATCAATTGATCCAAAAAAGGCTACAACTATTCAGAAATTATTGTCATAAAAATATTAAGATGCCATAGTCTAAACACTCCAAAAAAAAGTGTGTAATCAGCTGGTATGTATACAAAATGCATGTGTAATTTGGAGTTACACATGCATATGGCATGTGTAACTCGGAGTTACATATGCATATGGCATGTGTAATTGTGAGTTACCCATGTACCCGTAATAGTTCGAAATATTCTTGTATAATCACAAGAGATACATTATAGTTCCCTAAATACCAAAAAGTACAATCAAATATATGATGGGATTCAACAATTAACCGTTCAAACAAGAAATCGTTTTTTGCTGTCATAGTACAATGTATTACACGAAGCTACTAAAAAGATCTCTCGTTTGTGTAGACAATAGCAATGAATATCATGAAATAAATAAATGACATTTTGAATGCTAAAGCAGTTAAAAGAAGTAAAAACAGATTAAAAAAGATGGAAAAAGTTCATACACAAGAAAATTGTACTACATGTAATCGGCAGTTACATATTCATACAGTTATAACAATTACTCTCTTTGACCACTTTGCAGGGCAATATGAAGAACATCCCACGGCTAATCTATCTCTCATTTATAACATGACATATGAAACAAAATATCTCTGAAATTTATGAAAAATCAAGATATTTACCTATCAGAATTGGGATGACGACAGCCAGTGGGTCAAGATGGTTAAAGTTTTCAGCAAGAGCTGGAATATATATACGAAAATCGTCTGGATTACGATTGCAAAGGGTAGCGAAATAAGATGACCAAGTGCGGGCAAAACTTGCTCCTCCAACAATATACTCAAAGAGTATGTTACCAGCGGCAATGAAAGCAAATAAGTCACCCAGTTCCACCCTTATATAAGCAAATGATCCTCCTGTAAAAATAACAATCCACCTACATCTTGTCCCGCAAAGAAAATCTGGGTAAAATCATTAAGAAACAACGTAATAACAATAAATTTCCTCTTGTAATCATTTGAGAAAGACTACAGTATCCGTGTGCCCTTTGTAGACACTGTTATAACTAACCTAGGCGCACAAGTCGTGCAGGGAGGCGCCTAGCTAAATAAAGCGCCTAAGCCGCAAAAACGTGAGCAAATGTTTTTCTTTTTAACTTTTCTTCGTCGCCTTGGGCGCATTAGGCTCACCTAGGCGCTAGGCAAGAAAACAAGAAGGAGAGTGTTTAAGAGTAAACGAAAGCATACCCGCAACAGGAATCTCGCAAGCAAACTCAGTGTAACAGAAGACACCGAGCATGGCCGAAACACCAGAAACCAAGAAAGACAAAACAATGGCAGGTCCAGCATCTCTACTTGCTTCTAAACCAGTTAACACAAAGATTCCAGCACCAAAAACAGCACCATACCCAAACCAAATTAAATCCACTTTGCATCATCATCAAAATGAGAAACTCAATCACATGACTACTGCCTTCTTACCATGACCAAAACCATATACAACATCCAAATTGTACGTACAATAGTTCATAAAAACACTAACCATAACGAAATAATATAGATCACATTCCATAACTTGTTTCAATTCCAAATCAAATTGTTAACTTCTCCGTTACCTCCGGTCACTGTTCTGCACAAATAAATAAATAAAATCAAACTATCAAAACCTAAAAATCAATCCAGAAATTAGAACAAAGAAAAGAAAGAATCAGACCGAATATTCTCCATTAACTATCGAAAATTGAAAGTTCCAATTAAAGGAACAACTAATAGAGAACATTTATGAGTTCAAACCAGATCGAATTTTGATGTATAAGAAAGTAAAATCTACGGGTAACGGAGATTAAGATGCTTTGAGTTCAAAAATAAACTTGGATTTTCAACCAGAAATACAAACTAAAAGTTAGATCGAATTTCAATTCGAAACCCTAGAAAATTTGTTGATTAAATTTTTCAAAAATTTCAATCTCAAAAGAGAGATCAAGATGAAATACTTATAGATCTATGTTCTAATCATGTTTTGAATAAGGATTTCTAGATGAAATCATATTGATTAGGTTTTCAAAACACACCGGAAATACTTTTTATGAAATCAATCGATTTGGAAATCAACAAATCAATAGTTTTAATCAAATGAAACGATTATGAACATTAAACTTATCTTTCTGATCGTAATTTGATGATTAAATCCTCATTTCCAGAAAAAGTTTTCTTCATCGATTCTGCAATGAAGCATCAAAAACAAGTGACGTTGTTGTGGTGTTTAGGAATTTTATTTCTTCTTGTTCCAACACTCGATCGATTCTCTTCTTCATATACTGAAAATCAGTCTTTAGAAATTATTTTCGCAAAGCCGAGAGAGAAAAGATATTGGAGAAGAGAGAGAGAATGTAGAAATGAAAATTTATACTGCTTTTACTCTTGTATATGTAGAAAAGGGTGCTTTTGTCGATATCAAAAAAAATAATATAAAATTATGGACCAGATCGGAAGAGAAATTGATATTTTGGACCTAGTAATATTATTTTTCTAAAGTGTGGAGTTGACAGTGAAGGATCCATTTTGTGGGGATTCTATATATTGAACCCATATAGTAGGGGGTTATAGTAGTTTTCACTTATGTATTTTCCTCACATAAGATGATTGCTATAAGGGGATACCGGAATTAGCACGGGTGCATTTTGGTGTGTTAACACGCATCATATTTGGCTTTTAATCCATCCGGATCCGTCACTGGTTACATTATTTTTATTTTTATTTTTTTTTTGAAGCATGTCACTGGTTCCATGTATGTACCGACTTTCAAAACCTCAGTCTTTAGGAATTGAATTGTGAATGCATGCATGCACTTGGTAGGATATCTGTTGCTTTACTGCCAGTTTATTGGTTGCGATGATAGGATTATACGTGCTACCAATGACTACGATCCTAAATACTAAATTTGATATTTTGACTGCTGATCAACCACCTATACACATCGATCTTTTGGACTGGCCATCAAATTAGGATAGGCTTAATTAATAACTGATTGAATGAATAAATCAATCAACCCTAATACAAACAAAAATCAATATAGTGTCATTAAATATCTTATACCTCCAACGAGATGTACCCGGCCCTATAAATTCATGTATTCCAAAGCTTAAGAGAAGAACAAGTTTCATAATTAAGAATTTTAATTAGCTATAAGCAATGGCTAATATCTCCTCTTGTTCTTCTTCATTCTCATTTCTGATCGTCCTTTCTATTCTTCTTGTTGTAGCTAATAATGTGCCTACGTCTCATGGGCGCCCGCAAAATGTTCAAATTGGTGTATCCATGAATGTCCTTGCTAACCAAATACCAGCAATGATTTCGGGTTATCCTGTTCATGTAGCCTTAATCATTGAAGCCGGTAGTACTGATCCAATACTTTTGAAGAAGGTCACAGCCAATCCCAACGCAGTCACAAAAAATTTGCTAATCTTATCGTCGGGTGCTAATTTGGGTACGCCTACCATAATGAATCAGGTACCGCCTATGATATGTAGCCTACCTCAACATGTTGAGGTTCTCCCTATTTTTCTTGTTGATCTAAACGCGATTCAGATGGGGGACATAATTGACTGCCTCTCCTAGTAACCGAAACTGCTCATCAAGTACTGTATGTCAAGCTACTTATGTTATTGTTGTGACCAAAAAAAGACGACGGGGAGCTAGAGATTGTCTCCGCTACCTACGCACCTATAGTAATATGCATGGTTTTCTTCTTCTTACTTTTATAATAAAATCTTCCTCTATAATAGAGGATGGATGGTTCGTCTCTGTAACCTGTTAAGTCAGTGTCTGTTGTTGCTTTTCCCTTTGTGTGTTTGTCTCCGTGAAAAAGAACAAAATTAAAATAAATAAAATAACTTGTTCTTGTATTACATTAATGGTGTTTCCTGCTCGATATTTTTATTTTTGTGAATCAGTTGATACGGATTTGGCTCGACGAGAACCATTATATGGGACGCGATTGCAGCTCAAAGAGGGCTCCCCACTCCTCTAGTACTTGAATTTAGTCTTGCAAAGGAAAAAACGTCAAAAGATTTGATTCCTAAAATAGTCCTCGAGAAAATCTCTTATGGTTTGAGAATTAAGATTAATACGACGGATCGCTAGAGTAAATCCTTAGTGCCTTCGCATTTACCCACAAAATTTATATTAGATCCGAAGATAGCTTTCATGTAGGTTTTATTGCAATTTTCAAGTTTTTTTTATTAGTTTTGTCCCTATATTTAAATTATCAATCAATTCTTCTTAATATAAAGGAGAATGGTTTTTGCTGACATGGCGGCAGCACAATCACCCTCATATTTTGTCCAACAAAAATAAGCCACGTGGAAAAGCTAAACGATTAGTCACTTTCATGAGGAGATACGATTTCTCGGGTTTACACGGTTAGTTACTGTGTCCCCAAGAGTTACGATTTTTCAAGTTTTTTAACATCACACGGATCCGTTGTGTTAGTTGCGAAAAGACACTACTGTTGGTCAAATCTTATAAAAAGATTGCCCTTCACATGATTAGAATCACTGGATACACTCTACAGTTTGGTTGTCTCACGGATTAGAATCACTAGATTGAGGTCTCATAAGGCCTGCAATTACAGTTTGGTCGTCTGGCAGATTAGAATCACTAGAGGTCTGATAAGGCATGCATAAGGCTTGCAATTACAGTTTAGTTCTCGAAGATTAGAATTGCTACAGGTCTGATAAGGCTTGCAATTACAGTTTGGTTCTTGAAGATTAGAATTACTAGAGGTCTGATAAGGCTTGCCATGGATAGATATAACCAACGACATCTGGTGGAGGCGAGAGTCAATACAAAGCGTTCCATGGATACACTGAACCAATGACTGCAGTCGATGCCAGATCCAAAAACAAAAAAAATTTATTGATCTGCGTAGAAAAGGCGTCTCTGGACCAAAACATACCGATGGAACGGTGAATACCAAAACAAACACGGCTATTTGCAAAATCAATTCAACAACAAATTAATAGGCAACCAAGATTAAATTCCAAAACAACAGGTGAGCCAATCATCGTACATTAGCTTACAAGATAATTTTTATAACGGCATTCAATCAATTGATTTCCATTTTGTCTGACAGAGGGCGAATCAAGCCTAAGAATATCAAAAACCAAGAAGACACTACATACTAGAATATCATCTTGGCAAAACTTTATTTCAGGTATGCTACTGAACCTTATAGTTACAAGAAATTACAATACTTAATCATACCTCTTCAAGGGTCACTCGATAAAGAATTTTCACTCACAATATTTTCGAAGAGTTATGACGCTTTACATGAGAAACCATATTTATTCACAGTAAAATTTATAAAAATTATCAAGGAGAACTTTAATGTCTAATGATGCAGTGGGGCTTCCAGTGATTAGTAGGAAACGAGAAAGTTTGTTGCAACTTCATGATACAGTTCTGAGTATATGGGCAATTCTCCAATCCTCTGAGAGTGTTAGTTCATCCATGGTTCCGCATATTGCACAGGTATAATAATCTTATTCTCCATTCTCATCTTCTTTCCGCCTAAACGGGGGTGCCAAAAAGATTGAACATGTCTGCTTACTTATGCTTCACTTGGTAGCATGGTTCGCATGGTTCCTCCTAATCAACGTGAAGCGTGAATTGTTAAAAATCGTAACACCAATAGGCTTGGTAAGCAAACTGCTGGGTTATTACTTTACGGTATTGATTTCTCATATGCCTTTGATGTCATCTGTTCGTGTACCATGTTTATTCTTTTTACTATGTTTTAATTGATGGTAGTCCTAGGACAACATACTAACACTTCTACCATCTCAAATTCAGAGCAACACTAAGAAAATGGCAAATTTAAGCAAATATAACTCAGTAATATAATCCGAACTCACTGTAATAGTTTCTCTATTTTCTCCCATTTTATTGTTTTCATTGCAACATCAATTTGCACTCATATTGCCAACGTAATGGAAATTACGTAGTATTGGAATCTTAAGAAGTGGAAGGTAAAGGTTCAAACACTATAAATTAATGTATGTAAGGTAATATCTTCCTTTGGCTTTAGTTTGTGAATTCTCAGTTGGGTTAATTACTTGGGTACGTTCGTGTCCTATACTGGATATTAACACTTACTGAGTTTCAGTCGCGAAGGAAGGATTTTTAGTTTTGGAGTCTCAAGAAGGGGATGGTAAAGGTTCAAGCACTATAAAGTAAGTACGTACCATTTACCTTTGGCTTAATTAGTTTCTGAATTCTTGGTTGCGTTACATGGCTAAGTATTTTCCTTTCCTACGTAGGGTGATAATTTCTGCCGTGAAGGAAGAATTTTATGTGCAAATGTTCGTATTTAGGGTTGACCTAAAATACTTACACTCTTACAGGACTTATAAGTTTCGGATATGGGCTGTGAAGAGAAGACTAAAGGCTAATTGTTTGGTGAAATATCACAAAGACATTATGTCTAATCTAAGTTTCAGTAATCTTTTATGGCACTCTTTTTAATATATTTTGCCCTTTTCAAGTCGGAAAAAAAATTTTTTATAGCACATTTCTTTCAAGTTGTTCATTAGAGAAGCTCAAAGATTTCTTTTTTTTTTGTTGAAGCAGAGTTAATTTTTGTGTTGTTTGATGTTGCTAGGTTTGTTTCTTACGGGAATAAGATCACTTTTTGCTAATCGAATGAACTTATATTATAAATGTTCAGTTATTGACTTATAAGTTACTACAGTAGGAAATGGTGGTCTGGAGTTACGGGCTTGAATCGTTTTGCGGGGTGTTATAAATTCTAGAGAACGAGGTATCAGGTATAGTTGGAAACTTATAATGTAAGAATGTGATGTTTGTTACACGTTCACTGGATTGTCACACCGATGGTTTAATCATAGGGAAAATGGGTCATTTGTTCATATATTTTTAAATCACGGTTCAAATGGACGAGTAAAAAATAGTTTGGGTGAAATGGCCAAAAGAACAATAGTAAGGAAGAAACTGGTTTCATCCTAGCTTAAATTTAAAAAATAGCAAGGGTGAAACTGGATACATCCTGTGTAAATTAAAAATAAGAAAAAATATTTGAAAATGGGCACGATGAAACTGGTTATATCCTGCTTATTTTTACATTTTTATCCATTTAAACAGTATCAAAATCTAACTGTCCATTTCACCCAGGAATTGTTGATCTTGGTCTTTTTAACCAATTTTGTGATAATCATAACCAAGAAACAATCTTTTCAGTGTAAGGTGCAATGAAAATCTCATATACGAGCACTTTCGTATGTGGTTTAAGTTTTACCTTTTAGTGAATTTTAAGTAAATCATTTGCAATTAATGTAATGTGGTATGTGCATGCGTTTTCGTAGGCGCAAATAACCAGCCACAATTCTAGTTTGTGGGATGCTAAATTATTCAACGTTTTTATGTTATCTTCGAGCACCATTTGATATTACCATGCATGAAATTGAACAGAGATGGTGGTTTACATTTATCACTTCTTCTTTTACGTCAGTTGATGAACTGCCCGTGCATTTGCACGGGTGTACAGAACTTGTTAATTATAAAAGAAAATTATTGAACTATCCATATCCAATCCATTCGTCCGTGCATCTATTAGATGCAAACGGATGCTGATTTCAAACTTGAAATTTTTAGTATTTTATTATAGATAATTATCAGATATGGGCGTTCTTCTATATCCCCGAAAATACTAATGGTACCCTTTTATCTACATACTCTCAAATATTATCTACCTACCCATCAGATCCCAAATTTCTATACCCCAGAAACAAAAACACAAGCTCGTATCTTTCCCTTCCTACGAAATTTCAATTGGGGATAATCTTCTTAATAATTATAATGGTAGATAGAGAGATTTTGAACTTTGAATCCGCGAAAGAATAATGACCAAGAATAAAACCACACCAAATTTTGAATTATCAACAAATAAGGATTGATTTGATCTTTTACGCCTTCGAGAAAGAAGGGTTCACCAAATTTTGTATTGCAATGAGAGATTAGGTTTGATGTTTAATCGCGGAGGAGAAGGGAAAAAAAAAACCTAGCTAACAGATAGGTCATAGGTTCGTTGATTAATCCTGCCCATACTCCTAGACAACGACGTGGAGAAACCCTTTATAACCCTAAAGAACATGTGACAGAGACACAGAGATGTGAATAAAAGATATGAGAAATCAATTGTAATTGTAATTGCAGGATATAATTTGTGGGAATTAAGATCATCTAAACACTAAACAAAGGGAACTGTGATTAGTTAGCTATGTTCTCCTTAATCTAATATAATTCCCATGTTATACGACCTAAAATATTCAGTGATGATTAGGAAAGAAATTCGTCCATCTTATAGCTTTTCTTGAGTATGGTATAGCTATTTTAAGGAAATGGATTAGGTTGTTTCCTTGTCACCTGCTTGGTTGATTTTGCTGCAATAATAAATTTAAATCCGATAAGATATCAATGAAAGATATCAACTTAGGAAAACACGACGTCAGTTTTTTCCTTTCTGGTGAGGTCGAAGATTCCATTCTCCCGTCTTCGATTGAACTATCTCTGTCATTTTACAGAGGGGTATAGGTGTCAAAATTTATAAATAATTTAATAATTTTCGTATTAACCAAATCCTAACTAACATAACTAACTGATGGGATACCGCTAGTATTTTTCAGGGGTATAAAGGAACTCCCATTCCTATGTTGCTAAGAGAATAGTAGTCTCAGACAAGTGCAAGACGGCGACCAACTCAGCCAACCGATTTAGCCATTAATACAATTTAATTAGCTCTGCATGTCTAGATATGCCTAGTTTAGTTACCGTTATTGCAACCATATTTGTTTCTACTTGACATGGAAGCGGTTTCTTTTGATTTCTAGCAGTTATTTTTTCAAAAAAGGAATCTTTTTTTTTTATCTTGCAGGTTTTAAAGTTGATTCTTTTTTATATTTTTTCCCAAAACTTTCACTTGTTGCTTTCTTTATGCCTTGCAGATTTAAAGTAGCCTGAATTTTCTTATCTTGTTTAAGACCTTGGTAGTGTTTCAATAACATTTGTCCCAGTTCAAGAGAGTTTTCTCGAATTAATTGCAACTTCGGAAAATCCGTCACATAGATTAAACGAGATGCAGAATCAAATTGAAGGAAAAGCTCCCTGCTTGATAAAAAAATGGCAACACCGTTATTACAAGGTATACATGTCTCAGTTCAACTCATACACGTAGAAAGAAAAGAATCAAATTTCACACTATAAAATGGTGGTGGATTTGGTTCTTTAGCATCATCAGCATTCTCCTTATACAGACTAAGAAAACTCCTTTTGAAAAATTCATAACGTTAATGACTTCAGAAGACATCAACAATCTTGCCAATCAGTTTGATTCAGCCTCAGTTGAATCATCTGATGACATCAGGGAGGTCGTCAATGTAGCTCAAATCAATCCAAGGCTTTGTCTTCAGTGTCAGGGTAACAGCATAATAGGAAAGGTCATTACTAGTGTCAATATGAGTAGAGGCTCTGCTGAAAAAATATGCAAAACTATTGTAAGGAAACAAAGTTGGAAACTTTGAATTGAGAAAGAAACGCAGAAACTTACTCACAGTTAGGTTTGAAACCAAGGATGAATGAAGGTGGGTTTTATCTGACGCATCGTGGTGTTTGGATGGCTTTCTATGGATCATCAAATCATGGAACCCAATACAGAACTATAGAGATTTCGTTTTCGACAAACAGCAATTTTGGGTCATCTTCAAGGAACTTCCTCAGGAATTTCTTAATGTGTATGTTGCCAATGAGATGGGCAAGATTCTTGGAAATGTTTTGGAACTGGATCCAGAAGATGCTAACCCGGTGGATTTCCAAATGATGTTGGTTCCCTCATTGAAATTGACATTGCAAAGCCACTAATCAGAGGAGTGTTAATTAAGCCAGAATGCAGATGACCGTACCCAATGGATCCCCTTCTATTAGCAAAAGTAGGCACATCAATTGTGCCCTTCGTGCTTCATAATCGATCATGATAATGATGACTGCAAAAACAAGGCTAAAGATGTCAAGGACTTATCTCAAAATCTCTTCAGATTCCTTGACAAGATTCACTAGTGGAAAACAGAAGTTCCGCCTACGAGTTATACACCATTTCCAACCGTCTATGTTGGGGTATCTGATAAAGGGTCTCTGTTTTGTACGACCCTTAACCGTGGGTCTCACAATAACGACGGATTTTAAGGGTAACGAGGTAAAGAGCCTTAGCTGTGGGTCTCAGATTTAAATTATAATATAAAAAAATAGATTCAGATTTGCTGAAATGCCTGAATGGCTAAATCTGAAATAATCTGACTCCATCAAAGTCAAGTCAAATGGAACTCAAATAAAGTCAAAGTCAAAGTCAAGTCAAATAGAACTCAAATTAAACTCAAACTGAAATTCAAATTTAAACTCAAACTTGAGAATTCCACATTCACTCATTCATTTTATGCATTGGGTTTAAAATTACACAAAAAAGATGAAATTCTCATTCAAGACAATACATGTGCAAGCTAGCTAGCTAGTAAGTTCTAACAACAAGATGCTAAACTAATAGACAATAAGCTAAAAACATGTTAAACAACAAAACGATAAGCTCCTCTGATGAGGATGAACTTAGCCAATACTTCATAAATGATATCAAGTAGAGCATCCATGTGATGTGTCCCTGGTTCACATACGACAAAGAACGTCGTTCCTGCAAAGCAAATCAACAATAGCACAATGACTTCGTTCAGTTCATAATACACGGTAGAACAAAATAAGTTACTACAGTATACTTCATATTCTTTCTTTTAATATTGTAAGCACGTGTGAGGTAAATTGAGAGATTAAACCTAGATCTAGGTCATGTAAACAGCACAGCAGTTGGCTCATCAGTAGCAGGTATACAATCATGCAATAAGAGTGAAAACATAAATGAAGAAAGTAGGGAATTCAGGAAAAGAAACATATTGAATTGAATTTAAGTAACTTCTTCAGCACAAATAGCACAAACATATTGAATTTAAGTAACTAATGAGAAGAGATGAGATTAAGTTAGAAAGGAATTTCAAAGTTCGCTTCCTCTCTCACAAGTTCTTTGCTCATCATTCTCAGGTTTCTCAATCTTCTTCCTTATCAAGCCTGAAGAAACCCAAAGAAAGTAAATCTATCAAGACACTGGATGTTGAACAACTTATCAAGCCTATAGGGAGAACAAACTCTAAATTGAACCAACAACTATCATGTACTATATGATTGAGAGAAAATAGCTCTCCTAGAACAATCCATCTACTTGATAACTGCTAAATTTCTACACTAATTATGTGTACAGTTTACAAACGATATTCTGGATACTTCAATCTGAATTTTGAAATACTCCAGTGGAGTATCTGCTACCAATATACAAAAAAGGAGTGTATTCGATGTCAATCCATTACCAATAGACCTATTGTAGCATTACTGTAACTATGCATGCCTGACTCTTGAGAGTCTGCATCACATTGTTGTTGTTAAAAAAAGACTCGCATGACAGCAGCAGTTTCTGACTCATGAAACGGAATGCTGTAAATTTAAATCGACTTAAAACTCCAATTAGTTAACGAGGTTTCTGATTAATTTCTTACCCAGATTGAGTAAACTCTTGCATGACAGCAGCAGTTTCTCTGACAAGTTGTGTAACAGGGATTGGTTCCTACACAACCAGAATACAACGAAGTTAAAATGTTTGCATAACCAAGTATTGTAACTAAAACAAGGTAAGTAAATAACTAAAACAGGGTAAGTAGATAACTAAAAAAGTTCTGTTAAAATGCAGTAAATAAGTAAATACAACTGAGTTCTAATTTATACACGAAAAATTAATGAAAGATGAAGAGTGGTTATTATTTAAAAAAAAAAAAAAAAAAAAAAAAAAAAAAAAAAAACTTGATCCATGTTTTTCGCACAATGTGAGTCATCCTAGCCTTGTATCCTAGAAATGCAGTCGATCTACATGGCTTTGATGAATCATCCTTGGGGAAGGACTTCACTGCACAAACATCATCAAACTGTGAGGAACTAAGTACTACAATTCCATGAACAACATAAACTCAAAAAAGATAAAGAGTGAGAACATTCCTAGCTTGATATGGAAGAATAGTAACAACACAAGTAATGAACACAGATAAGCATAAGGTTGCCACTATAAACAGTTTTGTTTCTTAAAGCTCCTAAGACTATCATGGCAGCAAAAAATAATCAAAAGTGAATTACTGCAACGTTGACAAGCTACTCTATTCAATTTCAAGAACTCAATGAAAAAACCAAAAAGATTAGGGGAAAAAAAAAACCTTTTCCTCTGTGGCGTGCAGCCCTTTTCCCAGGAAGAAATCCCAATGAACCATGTCTTGGGTGCTCAAACTTACGGTGAGACATCTGCAGAGCATGTTTATTTTAATACAGGGATCTTGTTTCTTAGGCTTTATGCAAATATACTTGACCAACAAATAAGATACATCATCATCACAGCAGATTCCAAATGATAAACATAAATCACCCTTATCTCATCTGGAGATACTCTTGTTCTTACCACAACCACACAAAGAAGAAAATTTATTGGCTGCACGGAGAGAAATCCTGATGGAATCTCCTGCCAAACCAACGCGTTTGAAATAACGAAGATGAGCGCACCCATTCTTCCTATAACACCTAGATGAAAAAAAGGGTCTCCAGTCAATTAGTAACATACATGAAAAACAGATCAAACCCACAACATTGCTCAAATTACAATTCCTCAATTCACCTTCATCCACAAACGTACAACCCAAAATAACAATTTTCAATATTCCATTCACAAAACCCACATGTAACTCCCCATTGATTGAAGATTCAATTAAGAAAATTGAATAAATTACCTCATGTCAACGGTCCAACTACGATCAACGAGGGTCGCGGATGTGGGTTGTATAACACCCATTTTCCACTAGTGATTCCTTGCAGCAGCATGACAACAAATGAATATTGGAATTATATCAATGAAGCTCTAACAAGAATCTCTTCAAATAAGAACAGCAAAAGCAGAAGAGCTAATATGGTGCTATTTGTCAGGCCTAAAGATGGACAATACTGTAATTTTTTCTATCCAGAACAAGCTCAGGATGATGATAACTCAACTGCCTATTATGTACGTGAGAGAGGACAAAGCAGCAGAAGGGGAGGCATAAGGAGGTTGAAAATAACTAGAGAAGTGGAAAGCTCCAGAGCCAGCTCAAATGATGTAACTGAACCCATAGAGGAGGAAAATGAGAACGATCAGCAAATGGACAACACTCAACATCTGAATATGCAAGGAGGTGGTCGGACTGGGACAGACACATTACAAACTACCAAAGCTCATAAGCAGGACAAGGAAATTCAATGGTAAACTATCTAAAACCCCATTATTATATTCTTTATTATTTCATTAAGCATAATAGAAATTACAAGAAGTACATTCTAGAGAACATAAATATGAAGTACTCAGCTGGAATCTTCAAGGTCTAAGTAATAAACTAACTAGAGACCATCTAAAGAAATGTATATTTAATTATAACCCAGATATCATTTTTCTATCTGAAACCAAATCTATAATCAAAAAAGCCACCTTCCTACTAAAATAAATGAGATATCCTAATATATGGTGCAATGAGGATAGAATTAGAGTTGGTGGTTTGGCTTTATTGTGGAAAAATGGTATTGATCTTGATTTTATACACTCTTCAAATTACATTGTAGGATCAGATTCTCGCAACAATTGTGTCTCAGCAAAATTATCAATGGAATTGCACAATAGCGTCGCTAAACAGTTTCAGAAAACAACGTCAGCAAATATCATGGGAAAGATGTGATAGTCTTGCGAAAATAAGAAAGCTTGCGAAGTCAACATTTGTAAGGTTGCGAGAATGTCGCAAACCATATCCGAAAATAAAGGATAGATTAGCTTTCATCCATTATGTATTTCCTTTATAAATAATCATTCGAATTGTAAAGGAGAGAGAGATCTTTTTTGAGTGAGAGATAAGTAAATAGGAGAGAGAAAGTTGAGAGCATAGATCATTCTTGATTTCTTTATTTTCCTTGTAAGAATATTCGGAAATTAATCAATAAAATTAAGAGTGTCAACCTAAAAATAGGATGATCAACGATAAAATCATACGAGGGGTGTATTGTAGGATTTCATGCAACTACATAATGGCGCTAGAAACAGGAACGATTGAAGATTGAAGATTGAAGACTATTCTATAAAAAATCGAAGATTAACATTGAGATTTTTGATAATTTGAAGTAGTTGATTAAGAATTTTTCATAATTTCTTGAAACAATGTTAGCATTGAAGAAATGGCTAGAAGAAGAAATACATCCGAACAACCAACTACTATTAGAAGAAGCAAAAGAATTGCTAGAAGAGAAAGAAGTGAAGTGGGAGAATCTACGAGAAGGAGAAATAATATAGAAAATATAATTCAATCACCAATTCAACAAACACTAGTTCAAGAGAGGAATACAGATTATGACAAAGTGAACGTACACACTTGGCGATCAAATTCAGCAGAAGAAATAGAAGAAGAGCAACAAGATAGAAATTACAGACAGGAAGAGAGAAATCAAGAAGCAGATGAAGGAATAATTCATGGAGATGAAGAAATTGGAGCGTTAGAAACATTTAGACGAAGAATACATGAGGAAAGAAGAGCTGAGGCGGAAGAGCGTGCAAATTTAACAAGACAAAATCACGAATTAAGAATGGAGAATATCAGATTGCAGAATATAAGATCGAGAAGTATTACAAAATCATATTCCAGATCAACTAGAAGAGAAATGAGGCAAAATTCACCTACAATCAATGTTGGAAACAATATTCAGGAAGAAATGTCAAATCCTAATGAAGAATATCGCGAAAATAGAGAAAGAATTGATGATCGTTACATTCCACAAAATGATTCTTTTGATGATAGGAAAATTAGAGGAAATCAAGAGAACGGGAAAATTCAGAGGCAAAGTAACCAAGATGGCGAAGGAAATCAAGAGGAGGGAAGAAGAATTTTACACGTGAGAGAAAATCAAAGAAATCAACAAACAATTGAAGAAGAAATTGAAAGACATAATGCTGAACAAACACGTTTAATATGCGAACGTGAAAAGTTGAGAGCGGAAATGGAAAAACAAGAGCTTCAGGAGACAATTCGCCAGAACAATCATGACAACCGATAAAGAAGGCGTATACAAAACTGGAATAATGATAATCTCAATGAGGAGTATGATAGAGTGAAGAGAATGGCTGAAAGATAGCGAATTGAGTTGATAAGAAATGAACAAAATTATGGAGGGGAAAATGAACGACATCATCGCTTGCGAATTCAAGATAGGGATGAGGAAGAGAATCGCAGAAGAAGACGAGATGAGGATAATGAAGAAGAGATACAAAATTTCGCAAGAGAAGATAAACGTGAACGCATAAGAAGAGAAGCAAAATTAAAGAGACCAATGGGTCAAGATTCAGGAGTAAATCAACAAATCTTGAAAGAATTAGAAGAAATGAGAGGAATGCTAAATAACAGAGGAGAAGTAGGTAGAAGACAATTGGATGAAGCAATAGAAGAAGTTGCGAAAACACCATTTACCAGAGAAGTACAATTAGGAGGAATACCACCGAAATGCAATTTTCCCGCATTAACCAACATTTTTAATGGAACAACTTGTGCAATTCAACACATTAAATCTTATGTGAGGTGCATGCTACAATGGGAAAATCATGATGCGATATTGTGCAAATATTTCGCATCCAGCTTAACAGGAGAGGCGTTAAAATGGTTTGAAGGTATACCAAAGAACACAATAACCTCCTTCAATCATTTGCAGACCACATTCTTGGGAGCATATATAAGTAATAATTCCTTACGACCTAGTGTAGAAGATGTGTTTGGATTAAAACAAAGAATTGGTGAAAGCTTGAAAAACTTGACTAAAAGATGGAGAACCATGTGTGGAGAAATGGCTGGCCGTGTAGATGAGAGATATCTCATATTATCATTTATCAATGCTATGTTTGCAACAAACCTGTTGTATGTCCAAATTTTCAGAGTCAATAATACAATTACAATGACTGAATTGCGAGAACTTCAAGAAGAATACATTGCTTTGGAGGAAAGACAAAATGAAATGGAATCATATCCAGTTGCGAATACCAGCTGACAAGCAGTGAATGAAAGCTTATTTCCAAGCTAATAAATACGGTGGCGAATACTTCGCAAGTACAACAAGAAAAGGTGACAGGTGACAATCAGCAGAAGTTGGTAGATATGGGAAGTCGAGATCAAGAAGAGTATGAAAGAGAAATAAATTTCTACAGTCGTGGAAGAAATAACAAGATTCAAAGACTCGATCAACCGCAAGAAACTTATGGAGGTCAAAGACCAAACTTTAATAGAGGACAAGGAGGTCATAAGGTAGTATGGGAAGAAATCAAGATGCCACCTCTAAATGCAAGTGTGGAGAAGATATGGGAAGCTATAATCTTGATGGAAAATATACCAACACCGTGGAACATGGGAACGGAACCACCTCCAAATCATAGAAGTCGTGAATTTTGTTCTTATCATCATTTTCATGGGAATACCACAAACGATTGCAGAAATATAAAGAGGATTATTTTGAGAATGATAGATCAGGGGAAATTAAACGAATTTCTGGTAGGGCATCCACAACCTCAACCATTACCACCACCACCAGAACATCACAAAGTGAATACAATTAAAAAGAAAGAAAAAAATTTCATAGAAGTGGGTGCAAAAGCAAAAAATCTATTCTGTCACTCTATCGTACATTCATACAAGACAATTGAAGACTTTCATGATAATGTTTTAAGTCGAGTGTTCGCAAGAGATAATAATGGAAAAGAAATTATGAATATTGCGAAAATTTCGAAACTAGAGGAATGGCAGAAACAGATAATTTCCTTTACCGCAGAAGAAGTTCCCGAAGGAGAAGAGATGCATGAAAATCCATTGGTAATAAAATTAGAGATTAATCCAAAACCAAAAGAAGATGAGGATGATGAAACTGAAGATTCATGGGCAATCAATAGAATCCTAGTCGATACTGGAAGCTTTGTGAACATCTTATTTTATCATACTTATAAAACCATGGGTGGAAGAGATGATGATCTTATACCATCAACATATAATATATATGGTTTTAATGGTACTGCAAGCAAGCCTAAAGGGTAGGTTAATATGCAAATTCCAATGAAGGGAATATCTTCAGAAATCTCATTATGTGTTGTTGATGTAGAATCACCCTACAATGCATTAATTGGTCGACCTTGGATACATGGGATTCTGGGTGTAGCTTCAACTTTCCATAAATGCATCAAATTCCCTCACCCCAATGGTGTAGGAATCATAAATGGAGACTGGGTTGAAGGAAATAAATATTACGAACCTGAGATAGAATCTTGTGAAGGAAGAGCAAATAAGAAGGAAAACTGGCGACATAAAGTCAAGGATGTACAAAGAAGTGAGAAGTTGATGGTGGATACAATAGAAAAGAAAGGAGAAGAAATGTTACAAAATCAATGCTAGCTCAGGGTAAAAGGATAAACATACCATCACCAAGGAAGCAGTAGCAGAAAATCATAAAGAAGCAGAGGAGGGCAAAAATAATTAAAGCAAGAAATGTATGAATGATTAAGTTGTTGCGATAATCTCGCAATAAGTAAAATTCTCAAAAATACATTTGATTGAACAACAAAATTGAGATTGTGAAATTCAGATACAATGTTATGAATTGCGAGACTCTCGCAGAGATAATGAATGACAAAAGAGAAAGAGGCGAACCTTTATGGCGTACACCCTAGTTCGCGAATAAAATTTCGCAAGAGGCAAATGTAAGACCTAAAGTACGTCATATTAGGGGGTACCTATTGCATGACTCAGGGAAAGGCTACACCGCCACCGGAACCTGAGTCATGGAGATTTGGGGTCAATAAAGCCCATCCGGGAGAGGCACCTTGGATTCTCAACTTAAGCATATGACATAGGTTGGGCGACTAAGGTAATAAGAACTCTCCCAAGGAGTGCATATATGATCAAGGAGCCGAGGTACACGGTTGAGTCAAGAGTGTCGAGGGCGTTTGAAGCGTCCTTGCCATTCTTGACAAGTCTTGGCTTATACTGCACTCGTCCCGAAGAAAACCCCACTTAGGGTGCAGTCTCGTAACCATAAGCCCTATAGGTAAAAGGGATAAGAGTCTGCGAAAACAACTGGTTGTTGTTAAGACTGGATGGGAGGAGCTAACCTTGTATGGTAGAAGTACGCCTCCTTGAAGGAGAAACCAGGGGGAAGATAAGGGCGGCACCCTCTGTTAGGGAGATGATAAGTGTCTTAAGACGCAAATGTCATGAGGCTTATTATTCGCAAGGATAATTAAGGCTTGTCATATTTGTGCAACATTCCTGAAGAGGCAATAATACAAAAGAAAAAGATAAGATGAGATCAATGGGTTTTCTCATGAAAGTGCGAATACGTCCTGCGATTTCATCGCAAGACGGCAATGTCATGGGGCTTTATTTTTGCAAGAATATTTAGGCCTGTCATATTGTCGCAATATTCCTGAAGTGGCCATAATACAGAAGAAAAAGTTAAGGCAAGATCAATGGGTTATTGCATGAAAGTGCAAGGACGTCCTGCGATTTTGTCGCAATGACAAGAGGTGGCATAATAAGACCTTTAATTAGGAAGGCAAAATAAGACCACACAGGAATGAGATTTTGAAAAGAAACAAAATTCACTTCGCAAGAACTTGCGAAATTGTACAATAAGAAAAAGTTTATGAAATCTCTCATTTGGATTCAAATAACAGAGGCAAGTATGGGAATGTATGAAATTAGAAAATGCTATTTGTCTCCATATAAGAGATTTACTCAAAAAATTCAAGAATTAATGATTATATTGATTAACTGTATTGCAAAGAAGAATTTTTTTAGTTTACGCAGGCCAAAAATGAAAGAAACTCAAATATACAGAAAGAAGAAATAAATATACAAGTGCTACAAAGAATCAAAGAAGAAATAAAGACTATTTCTTGGTTAATCCTTCATTATCTTCATCAGACTTATTTCCTTCTTCATCTGCGTCAGAATCCTCATCACTATCAGAACTTCCATCACTATCAGATTCTTCATCGTCAGCATCACTATCAGAGATAATCAGATTAGGAGTATTCTGTGGGATTTCCTCTAAAAGACAAGGGTAATCAGAATGTGGGATATTATGATCATCACAAACCATCTGGATGGTTTGATTGCGAAAATGCGTAGCATCATTCTTAAAATTTTCAATGGTGATTTTGATTTGATTCTTAAATCTAGAATACTTGTCGTTGCGAGAAGAAAGATTCTTTGCGAGTTCCTCCTTTTCAGCTTCAAGTTCTTCAATCTTTTCACGATATCTATTTTCAGAATCTGCAAACAAAAGACAACCAATTATTAACTTGATGAAAATCTATAAGAAGCAAAAGATTAGTAAAGAAGAGCAATTAGAAACCTTCTCTGTCAGAAATCATGTCTCTAGTCAAGGCTGTATGTTCATCTTGGAGACTAACATTTACACATAAATCTTTTCTAGCATCATCTAAAATTTTCGCAGCCCATACAAATTCTTCCTCACTACTTATGAGAAGACGAGAACGAATTTGATTTTCCCTTTCGCAGAGTTCAATATTCTTGTGGTTAGCTTCATCTCGCTCAAGTTGACTTCAAGGAGAGTCTCTTGGAATTTCGCCAGAGCCTTGGCACCTTAATCAGAGATACGATATTTATCATCTATGAGACCGCTAATCTTGGTTCTCAACTCATTGGTTTTCTTTTTGGAATCAATAAGGAGACGTTTAAATCTTTTAGCTAAGCCTAAACTGGATCGATGATCAATTTCTAAGAGGCGAAATTGTGATCTAAGTTCATTTAGAGAAAGAGATGAAATTCTATCATTAGAAAAGCTATTTAAGGAATTGTTAAGACGTTCAAGAAGGGTATCATTATCCAAGGGATTAGGAAATGAACGAAGAAGGGTAGCTTCATCATAAAGACAATAAATGTCAGCAAAAAGGATCATTTAAATAAGATAAAACAACAAGATGAATGAATAAAGAGAAAAGAGAAAAGTAATATACCATAAAGTTGATTATTAGCTTGTTGAAGACTAGAAATTTTGTTCTTATAAGAGAAAGAATCAATTTCTAATTGTATATTCTTCTCGCGAAGACCTTTAACTTCAACTTCCAATTCTTCATTCCTTTTGCGAAATTGAAGATTCTTCTTTTCAAGAATTTCGCGTCTTCTCTTTAGATCTGAGGCAACCGCAAAAGAAGCTTTTCCAGCCTGCGAAAAGAAATAAAAAATATTAATATAGAAAGAGATTTTGAGTTATAACAATGAAGAAGTAAAAAGATGAAAGTATACCAAACTATTGATAGAATGCAAGAAGTCGGGAGTCACTTATCTAGAAACTCCGCGAAGAGAGCTATCACCATCTAGTAAAGGGACATCACAGAGGGTAGCAAGAGCTTTGCAGGTATTTGCGAACTGGCTATCTCCCATTCCTTGTAGAGAATCAGAAAAGAGGCCAGAAAGCTTAGCCATAGAAGATTCGGGAGGAGAATTTTCAGTTCCAGCGAGATCATCATTATCCTCATCATCCTTGTCACTTTCAGAATTCTCGTTAGGAAGAAAATTTGACGGAGAATAAGAACACACTTTTCTTTTCTTTGGAGGAGGACCAGTTGATTTTTCTCTACGAAGAGCACCTTTACCTTTATCGCTAATCTTCGCAGCATCAAAAAATTCTTCTACTTCAGCAATAATCTTCGCATAGAGATAGAAGTAAGAAATGGGAGCATGGGAATGACAGTACTATTTAAAGTCATAAGAGAAAATTTCTTACCTCATCTGTATATGAGCGAAGAGCCAACAGAGTACTAGATTTTCCAGTCCTGTTATAACTATCTTTTAGTTTTTGGATCTGCGGAATATCGCAAGAGTTAGCGAACATAATAGTAAAAATCAATGAAGAAGTATAAAATGAGTTAAAGGGGATAAATATACCTCCTTCTCCTTTTCGGGCCAGGAGAAAACCCAAGGTTGATATGCTGCGAGATTCACATGAAGGACGTTTGATCCAGCAATGTAAGTACCCTTTAGCATTAAAGGAAACACACACCTTTGTCATCTTTGGATTGGCGAGGAGTTTTGTTTTTACCAGAATGCCAGTCAATATCTTGCATAAGAATTTTAGATTCATCAATATTATCTTTTCCTCTTAATCGAATACCCCAGCGAGTATTTTCTTTCTTCATGGAGATAATGATTTGTTTTTAATTGTTGTAGAAAAAGTGGTAATAAGATTCGTTCAACTCGAATTTGTGAAGGGTTTTCGAAAATTAAATAAAGTTGTTTCAAAGATAATAAGAAAATACCGAGACCCTGGATTCCACCATTAACCAATTAAGTGAAAATTCTAATCAATATTCATGCAATTCTTTCTTTTAAAGTGATTTAATATTTTGCCTCTAATAGATTTTTGAAGTAATAGTTGTAATCACAAAGCATGAAACATCAAAAGTTTTAGAACCAAGCATGCTCCATCAAAACGATTCACAACTACTCAATAAAAATCAATTTTCTATAATAGTTCTATGCAAATAATCATGTAAAATAATTGCAATAAATAATTAAAATAGAATTATACCACTTTTCATGGAACAATGGCTTCCTCCGTTGCCTCGGATAAGGGATTTAGCTCCTCATATTAATCACTTGCTCAAAATACATGCTTATAGCCCAAAAGTGTTTACAAGAGGTGAAACAATAAAACAGAAAAATTGCAACAGAAATAACTGTTCCAAAGGCGCTGTTAAATTGTTACAGTGAAAGAAAAGAAGACAGTTCAGATGTTACAGAGAAGTGATGTTGCGAATTTGAGACGTTGTTCTTCCTTGCGACGTTTGTTCTTCAGCAGCAGCAGAAAACGGACAGTTCAGCTGTAACTTCCTGCAACTCGATCTTCTCAGCTTTGTGGTGCTCTAAACTACTCCAAACTATTTGTCATCCTTATAGGGGACCTAAGAATCCTATTTATACACAAAAGGGTCATTAAATCTTTCCCAAATCGCTTCGAAATCTCTTCTTTCCTTCCTTGGCAGTCACGACAATAATCTCTTCCCTAATTCGTTTCACGCGTTTCTGAGCTCTCCCAATTAAATCAAACTCTTCCTTAGATAGAATATGTATCTTTGGAATGAATTTCTTGCCTTTAATCTCTCTGAATGTCCAAAAACAAACTCGACAGGGGCCGTATTTCTTTTTTTTACTCTGTTTCCTTTTTCCGGCAATTCCAGCCCAATTAGATCGATCCAATTGCTTCTAATGAACTTGTTAAGTCACACCAAGTCCAGACCAATCAATTTCCAGTGTTTAATCTCCTTGAAAATGTTTCAGAAATCATTTCAAATCTTAACAGCGTAAACGAGTGCTTTCCCGCCAAATTCTATAATTCAAATCGTGAAGAAGGTGTCCCCCTATCCTGTGTTGTTCTCCCTTTAGCAGTTGCCTGGAAATAGGTTACCCCTTATCCAAAGCGAGAGTCCGAATAGCAAATGTCCTCCCAGGTGCCTTTAACAACTTTTCGAGCCAATTTCGCCGCAAAAGCTTGTTTCTCCAAAAACACCTACAAAGAGATAAAATGCCGAAATAAATACAAAAATGGGTACTAACAATATACACAATAGAGATGAAAATAGACACATAAATGCGTCTATCAGATAAGTTCGTAATTTTCAAAGAAATTCTCCACTGTATACTTCTCAGCAACTATTTCTAGGTTTGCGAATTTTGGATCCCTAAGTTCACTAGAGTAAAGAGATCCTCGACCAGCACCACGATTAGTGAACTCTAGCATTAAACGGATACAATCCCCACTTAGTTGGAAAATGGCTCGCGAAAATCCCGGATGAGCGAGAATTTCATAAAATAAAGGAATGTCTAGGTTATAAAGAGGAAGAGGGAGACCTGCGAGAATTTGACCTAGCGAAATTATGATTGATTGATCATCACAATTTTGTAAAGCTTGACAGAAAGAATTGATTTGGCATTCACATCAGGAATGGGGGAGAGTGTAAGACCTTTATTAGCAAGATCTTTTTGGACATCTTGAAGATTCTTCTCATATCTATGACCACTTGGATCCATGATTGAATAAAGGATATGGGAATGTATGGAAAGTAAAAAAATTGAAGGAAGAAAAAATTAGAGCAGAAGAATTTGCAGAAGAATGACAAAGTTGCAGAGATAAGAGAATAAAAATATAAGAGAAAGTAAAAAGAAAAATGGAAAGAGGGAGGGAGGGAGAAGAGTATATAAAGAAAATTTACTTCTCGAAGAAATAAACGCCATTAAGACGAAGAGACGTGATCGGTTGAAAAGTAGCGGTTACAGAAGACGTGTCAAGAAATAAGTGGAAGAGAGAGAGTACGTGTGATAAATGTGGAATATGAAAAGATAAAGAGTTGCGACATTTCTCAAATCATTCTCTACTTTGCAGAGAAGATTTGAGAAGAGGCAAGATGTAGGATCAGATTCTCGCAACAATTGTGTCTCAGCGAAATTATCAATGGAATTGCACAATAGCGTCGCAGAACAGTTTCAGAAAACAACGTCAGCAAATATCATGGGAAAGATGTGATAGTCTTTCGAAAATAAGAAAGCTTGCGAAGTCAACATTTGTAAGGTTGCGAGAATGTCGCAAACCATATCCGAAAATAAAGGATAGATTAGTTGTCATCCATTATGTATTTCCTTTATAGATAGTCATTAGAATTGTAAAGGAGAGAGAGATCTTTTTTGAGTGAGAGATAAGTAAATAGGAGAGAGAAAGTTGAGAGAAGTAATCATTCTTGATTTCTTTATTTTCCTTGTAAGAATATTCAGAAATTAATCAATAAAATTAAGAGTGTCAACCTAAAAATAGGCTGATCAACGATAAAATTATACGAGGGGTGTATTGTAGGATTTCCTGCAACTACATACATGGTCAATCTTATAATAAAGAATAATGAAACTAATACTGAATGGTTTCTTACTTGTTTGTATAGCTATTCTTATGACAATGAAAGATAGGTACAATGGAGGTTTATTCATGAAATGGGAGAAAATATGAATTTACCATGGGTCATTATAGGGAATTTTAACTCAACTCTCTATAGGTATGAAAGACAGAGCTACTCAATTCATCCAACTCAATCACACCCAGTTTTCACTAACAATGTCTCTGATTTGGGTCTCATAGACATCTCATTTACAGGCAGTCCTTTTACTTGGTCAAATTACAGAGACCAACTCAACCAAGTCAGAACTAGATTAGATATATCCTTATGTCTTTCTTCATGGATGAACATCTTCCCTAATGCAATCCTAAATAACCTCATCCCTTGTGGTTCAGATCATTCCCCCATTCTTTTAAATACCAATCCACAAAGTGAAAACCTCGATAAACCTTTTAGATTCTATGAACATTGGCTCTCAAAAAGTACCTGCAAAGAGGAGGTCAAAAGAAGATGGATTTGTTCTAATTAAGAAGGGCAGTGAAGCTTTCAAATTCACAAATAAGCTGAGAGAAACAAAGATGGGATTAAAAGTCCGGAGAATCAAAGAGTATGGAGATACTGATAAGAAAATCAAGGATACTCAAGCTCAACTCCAACAAGTTATCAGTCAACCTCAAATAAACATGGAAGAACATCACATATGGAAACAACAATTAAAGAATTTATATGAAGTGAAAAACGGAATTGTTTTCCAATAGTTAAGAGAGGACATTATAAAATACCAAGACAGAAACTCAAAAATCTTCCATGCTCAAGCCAACTATAAAAGAAGATGTAATAAAATCACTCTCTAAAGATGCAAGTGGAGAATGGAAGACTACAAGAGAAAAAATATCAAAAATTTTGCTGGATCATTTTCAATAGATAGCTTTAACCTCCAACCCTGATTAAAATGAAGAAATAATGAACCTCATAATATCTTGCATCTATGAAGAGGAAAATTACAAGCTCACAGAAGTTCCAACTACACAAGAGATAAAGAAAAGTTTTTCAGATAAAGTCTTGGTCAGCTCCAGGGCCAGATGGCTTCCAAGCAGTACTCTACCAGCAAAATTAGGAGATTGTAGGTAATGATGTAATCAAGATGGTGCAGGAATTCTTCAAAAATGGTAAAATCCTAAAAGAGCTGAATCACACTTTCCAAACCCTCATACCAAAGAATAACTATATTCAAACATCATCTGACTTCATACTAATAAGTTTATGCAATATCTCCTACAAAATTATCTCAAAAATCATGACAAACATACTAAAATCTATTCTTCACAAAATCATCTCCCCTTGGCAAGTAGCCTATATTCCTGGTAGAAATATAATGGATAATACGATCATTGCCCATGAAATTGTGCATTATATGAAAAACACAAGAGCTCACCATAGTGTTATTGCAGTGAAGCTGGATATGGCAAAAGTATTTGATAGAATGGAATGGAACTTCATCACTAAAATACTACAAAGGTTTGGATTTTGTGGAAAATGGTGCCAGCTGGTGAATCAATGCATCTCAACTGCCTCCGTATCTATTCTCCTAAATGGTTCTCCAATTGAAACAATGGTTCCAACAAGAGGGCTAAGACAAGGTGACAGTCTATCTCCATAGCTCTTCATAATTTGTATGGAAAGTTTAAGCAGAATGATTCAATCTGAAGTGGAAAGAAAGAGCATATGTCCCATCTATCCTGCAAGAAATAGCCCTCCAGTATCCCATTTATTCTTTGAAGATGAATGCATTTTGTTTTCTACAGCTAGAAGATCCTCTATAGAGAATATTAAAAATGTTATTCACAATTTTTTGCAAGGTCTATGGCCAAATGGTTAACCTCAACAAGTCAAGTCTGAACTTCAGCAAAAGATTAAGTGGAGAAATCAAAATAGACATCTGTGAAATAATGGGCATGAATATTATGTCTTTAGATGAGAAGTATTTGGGAATTAACCTCTTCATAGGCAGAGGAAAAGACTAAATACTTCAGTAATATTCAAGAAAAGATGCAGAAAAGACTTCAAAAATGTCAAGCTGGGATGGTAAATCAAGCAGGAAGAAGTACACAAATTCAGGTCAGTTACAAATTCAATGTCTCAGTTTCAGATGGGGTGTTTTATCCTTCCACAACAGACAATAAATCAGTTAGAAGCAACTCAAAGGAAGTACTGGTAGTACAAAAGAAATGGAAAAGGCTTTTACTTCATATCATGTAGTGCTGTCTCAATTCCTAAAAGATGCGGAGGCTTAGTTTTAAAAACTTTAGAATTTTCAATGAAGCAATTATCACAAAGATGGCTTGGAGATTAATACAGGAAAAGGATAAGAAATGGGCTCTTCTTTTAGAAGCAAAATACTTCAAACAAGACAATATTCTTCAAGATGACATCTCTCACAAAGGCACTGCTATATGGAAGAGTATATATAAAGGCATTGAATGGGTTAGAAAATTTCATATCTGGTTAATTGGAGATGGAAAAATAATCTATGCTTTTAGAGACAATTGGATTCAAGGTTACACCGCTCAGCAAATTCAATAAAACTTCAATGAGAATGAGGTGGTTGATAGGTGCCTAAAACACCTTGATATTTATCTATTGTTTATGCATTCTTTGGGAGTTTTCTTGTAAATTATGTATCTTATGTTTGCTTTTGAGTTTATTAGGTGCAATGGAGTCGTTTGAAGCAAAAGAAGGAGAAATTACTCATTTGGAGTAAAAAGGAAAAAAGATCAATTCGCAGACGAGCTATACTTGGAGTTGGCTAGGATGCGCATAAAAGAGGTGATGAAAGAACTGTCATTTTCCCAGAACTTGTAGGACCCAAATATCGCACAATAATAAGATCTCGCGAGAATGTAAGGAAGCTTGCTAGAGAACGTAGCATGTGTGCAAATTAAGATCCAACGTGAGCCTGCGAGAACATCGCACGGTGATTCCGAAATTAGGGAAAATGTTAGCTGTATCCCACCACATATGAGTTGTCATCCACTATGTAAATATCTATATAAAGAGAAAGGTATGAGAGAGAAAAGGAACGGGTATTATTATTATCTTTTTATTCTTTCCCAAAAACCAGAGAGAGAGAGAGAGCTCCAAATACTCATTAATGGAGTCTCAATTGTAATCCATATGTAATTACAAACAATCATAGTGAAACCTAACTCCATGGATGTAGATCAAATTGATCGAACCACGTAAATCTTGTGTCTTATTTTCTATTTTCATTATTTTTATCTTTATTTTCATATCAAATAAGTTTAGATCTAGAAATTATAGTCATGATAATACAAGGGGTGTGTTGTGGGATTTCCTGCAACTACATAATGGCGCTAGAAACAGGGATTCGAGTAAAGGATTTATCCTTCCTGTAACTTGTTGATTCAAGAAATTTTCATGAAGATTAGCTACTGTTCATATTTTTCTAGATCTACAAAATTTAGGTTCAAAAATGGAAATTTTATGGAAGAAATCACACTTTCAGGGAGTAAACATCATCAACAATTCAAAGACATGAAAAGAGTGAGAGAAAAAATTAGTTGTTGTGGTGAAATTTAAGGAGAAAATGGAAGTTTCAGTGGAAGATTTTCATGTTCAGGAGAAGAAGGAAAATGTGAAAGAAGTTAAGGAATGACGAAAAAAAGATAAGAGGCAGATGCTGCAATTTCTATTACAAACAGAAATTCGCATAGATGGTTTGAGCTGGAGCGAGAAAGCGATAGGTCACGGGTTCAAATTTCGCAGAGACACATATTTTTCATTTTCTTCTCATTTGCATGGGAGAATAAAAGAATAAGAGAAAAACATTGTGCGTTTATTTCGCAAAGAGATTCTTGAACAGTTGGTCAAGAGAACAATATGTACGTTCGTGGTCGCAAGTTCGAACTTCCCTGCGAGCATAGTTTTCTTCTTTCTACAAATGGCGAAAAAATGAATAATTTCGCAATATTGTTTCATTAGTTCGCAAACAAGAGGTAGCACAGTTGGTCAAGCTTCGCTAGAGTGAGTTGTAAGACTCGAGTTCGAATCCCTCATCAAGCTTAATTTTTCGCACATTTTTGAAATCCTAAAGGCGAAGAAATGGAATAAAGTACATCATTGTATGTTTCTTTCGCAAGCAACAAGTAGCGCAATTGGTCAGAGAAGGAGTATGCAAACTAGAGGACATGGGTTCAATTCTCCCTGCGACCAAATAATTTTTGCTTCGCAAATATTCATTTCGCAGAGTTGATATTTGATTACTTCGCACAGTCTTTGATTATTTCGCAAGAGAAGTTGGAATTTGATTACTTCGCAAGAACTTTGATTATTTCGCAAAAGAGGCTTAGCATAGTTGGTATGGTGCGAGAAAATACAAGAAGAAGATCAAGGGTTCAAGTCTCACTTCTCACACTTCTTTTTGTTGCGCGAAATTCATACATTTCAAGGCATTTATTCACTTCTTTGACAACAACAGCGACTCACATGAAAGATAAGTACCACTTCCTTGAACATTTTACTTTATACTAAGAACGAATAAAAATATTTTTGATTTGATTTACAAAATAAAGCGATTCAATCGCATGATTACAAAGATTTCAAGATTTCAAAGATTATAAAGATTACTAAGATTTCAAGATTACAAAGACTTCAAAATTACAAAGATTGCGAGATTTCAAAATTACAGAAAACTGAGAAAATTTAATTTATATGTTTCTCTAGAATATTTCTTTTATAGAGAATAAAAAGATTTTTGATTTGATTTACAAAATGCGAAACAATCGCAGAATTACAAAGATTTCAGAATTATAATGTATTAGAACTTCTCTTGAATATCTACTTTGCTTCAAATGACATGATATTATGAGAATGAAAGAATGAGTGAAAGAATAAAAGAACAAAAAAACGCGAAAATTTCGCAAGAGACAATCTAAGATCCATAAAAATCTAAGATTAGAATGGGGAGAACCTTTATGGCGTACACCCTAGTTCGCGAATAAAATTTCGCAAGAGGCAAATATAAGACCTAAATTACATCATAGAAGGGGGTACATGTAGCATGACTCAGGGAAAAGGCTACACCGCCCCTGGAACCTGAGTCATGGAGATTTGGGGTCAATAAAGCCCATCCGGGAGAGGCACCTTGGATTCTCAGCCTAAGCATATGACTTAGGTTGGGCGACTAAGGTAATAAGGACTCTCCTAAAGAGTGCAGAATATGATCAAGGCGCCGAGGTACACGGTTGAGTCAAGAGTGCCAGGGGCGTTTGAAGCGTCCTTGCCATTCTTGACAAGTCTTGGCTTATACTGCACTCGGCCCGAAGAAAACCCCACTTAGGGTGCAGTCTCGTAACCATAAGACATATAGGTAAAAGGGATAAGAGGATTCGAAAACAACTGGTTGTTGTTAAGACCGGATGGGAGGAGCTAAACTTGTATGGTAGAAGTACGCCTCCTTGAAGGGGCAACCAGGGGGAGATAAGGGCGGCACCCTCCATTAGGGAGCTGATAAGTGTCTTAAAACGCAAATGTCATGAAGCTTTTTACTCGCAAGGGTATTAAGGCTTGACATATTTGTGTAACAATCCTGAAGAGGCAATAATACTAGAGAAAAAGATAAGACGAGATCAATGGGTAATTACATGAAAATGTGAAGACGTCCTGCGATTTCGTCGCAAGACGACAATGTCATGTGGCTTTATTTTCGCAAGAAGATTTAGGCCTGTCATATTGTCGTAACAATCCTGAAGAGGAAATAATACAAAAGAAAAAGTTAAGGCAAGATCAATGGGTTTTTGCATGAAAGTGCAAAGACGTCCTGCGATTTTGTCGTAATGATAAGAGGTGGCAAAATAAGACCTTTAACTAGGAAGGCAAAATAAGATCACATAAGAAAATGAGTAAGCAAGTAAGCTTGCGAGAATGATTATATGTAAGCAAACAAGCTTGCGAATATGTACATGGAAATGAAACTGAGGCAGTGAAAATGCCGCAGACTTGATATTATGATCATACTGTTATGAGATATTAATAGTGCAGGAAAAAGGAAAGATGAAACACAAGTAAGAACTTGTGAGGAACAATAACTACACGAAGAGGAATGCATACACTAAAGAAAAAGCCAGAGAAATGAAGAATGAAGGAAATTTAAAGCTACATCAATTTTAGCGTGCAAAATGAGCTAAGTAACGCAAACATTAGCTATACATTGCAATAGATAAGCATTCTCATCATACAAACATCATACTCGCATCATAAAAGCATTACATAAGCATTTCATAGCATAAACATCGCATACACATTTCATAACATAATCATCACATAAGCATTATATTCGCACAAGTACTTTACAAAACTGTACGGAATAATATTACAGAACTTCGCACTAATATCGCAGAATTATTCAGAATTTCGCAGAATTTTTCAGAATTTCGTAAAATGTGTCAGAATTTCGTAGGATTATTTAGAGTTTCATAGGATTATTCAGGATGTGTCAGAATTTCGCAGAATGTGTCAGAATTTTGCAGAATGTGATTATTTCGCAGAATGTGATTATTCCGAACGATATGATCATTTTGCTCAATTATTTCGCACAATTATAAGCAACTTGAAGAGATTATACTATCGCATGAGCACAAAACATGAGACAGAGGAAAGATGAGAATGAAGAAACAATTCGCACATTCAACATTTTCTCAAAGATTCTACCCTCATAGATAAAGAACAGAGGCAACTATGGATTACCAAGAAAACATTTTATGTTCTTTATCTTCTCGGCAAGAATCACCAAAAATGGAGTAATAATTTTGCATGAATAGAGGCAATACTTATTATTCTCATTCAAGGACGGATACTTCTTACATTTCGAGAATTGAATATTTCTTATACTTCATCAAGGATACTTCATGCTTCTTATACTTCTTCAAGGATACTTCATACTTCGCATACTTCAAAAGATGATACTTCTTATTTACTTCGCAACATTCCGGAACTTCACAAAAGAATAGAGGCAAGTACGTACTTTTCAAATCCAGTATTCTTTCGCTCGTTCCTTCATCAACAAAGATTAAAGACTACTCCAACAACTTCAACAAGACGGATTTTTCCTTAAAGATTGTTCTTCAAGCAATATTCAAGAAAAAAGAGGCAAGATGTAGGCCCAAATATCGCACAATAATAAGATCTCGCGAGAATGTAGGGAAGCTTGCGAGAGAACGTAGCATGTGTGTAAATTAAGATCCAACGTGAGCCTGCGAGAACATCGCACGGTGATTCCGAAATTAGGGAAAATGTTAGCTGTATCCCACCACATATGAGTTGTCATCCACTATGTAAATATCTATATAAAGAGAAAGGTATGAGAGAGAAAAGGAACGGGTATTATTATTATTATCTTTTTATTCTTTCCCAAAAACCAGAGAGAGAGAGAGCTCCAAATACTCATTAATGGAGTCTCAATTGTAATCCATATGTAATTACAAACAATCATAGTGAAACCTAACTCCGTGGATGTAGATCAAATTGATCGAACCACGTAAATCTTGTGTCTTATTTTCTATTTTCATTATTTTTATCTTTGTTTTCATATCAAATAAGTTTAGATCTAGAAATTATAGTCATGATAATACAAGGGTTGTGTTGTGGGATTTCCTGCAACTATAGAACTGACAGTTAAATAAGAAAACATGCAGTCATTTCAAAAATGATAGTTGGTGGCCCTTATCCAACTGCTCGGCGCCTATAGTAATCTCATTCATTAGCCTGCAATCTAGACCTTCTCTTCTCATTATTGTGTCGGTCTGAGAGTTAGAAATGAGAAAAAGCCATGGCGGCTGCTTTAAGAAAGAAGAAGAGAAGATGGTGATGAAATTGAGCAATCTGGTGATGATGATTGCTTCATACTGATGGAGTTGGTAGGGTTTGAATCAGATCGAGAAGAAATTAAATGGGTCTTGAATCTGGTAGCCGTTGTAACGAGATCGAGGGGAAGATGTTGATTTTCATGGGTTGAGCTGTAGTAAAAGATCGATGGAGGTCGAGAGGGGTTTAACCTAAAACTTATCGAGAAGAAGAAAGGTGATGTTGTTCTGTTGATTATCATGTTAACAGGGAAGAACTGAGGCTTGAGCTTGTGAATTGAGATCAGAAAGGGGATCTGGAGTTGAATGGTTTTTAAATTAAGGGAGATGAGTTCGAGTTGGGTTCTGTGAGTTGTTGGATTAGAAAAGAGGGAGCTTGGTGGTGAATTAGGGTTCTGAAATAAGGTCTAATTGAAATGAATTTGCAGATGGATAGGATTCAGATGGTGTTTGATGGTTTGAGGAGGAAACTGAAGTTAGGGTTCGATCTGTGAAGAGTTGGTGATGACCTGATGTTGAAATGGCAGTGGATTCTAGTGTGTATCTATGAGATTTGTATGGACCGAATCAGGAATTGTAGTTGTTGGTGATGGCTAAGCAGTTAAGCTGGAGTTGCAGCTGCAATGGTTATGCAAGGCAGAAACCGATATGGTATGGGTCAATGGAGTTACCAGTAAGCATGTTATGGAGTTGTGATGGACGAGAAGACCTTGATGTTGTATGAACAAAGGAGAAGACAAGAGTAGATGATATTGCTACTGAGAAGTAGGTACTGGTGCAGTTGGAAGAAGGAATGGGATTGTTTTGGTCTTGAATTAATTTTTGAAGCTGATACAACTGGTGGCAGAAGCTTGAGGTTGTGGAATGGAGATGATGGACCTGACAGATGAAGGTGGTCTAATGCTGCATTGCAGTGAGCGGGTTTTGCAGCTGCAGTTTGTGTTGGTGTTTTGAACACTGAAATGAGCTGCAGTTTGAAGTGATTCTGGTGGTAATTTGAGATTGCAGGTGATCCATGATGGAATGTAAACTGGTGCAGCTTGCTGGTGATGGCAGTCGAATGAAGCGGAGTTGATACTGGTGCAGTTGCAGTTGGAGATGGGATTGTGTTGTTGTTACAGGTGTACTGGTTGGCCTGAGATGCAATTGCAGCTGAGAACTTGGCATTGCTGTTGATGAAGTTATTAGCTCGAGAAGCCAGGAATGAATGAATGAATGGGAGTTTGTGCTGGTGATTGACAGTTCAAGAAGTTCTGATGCAGTTGCACTTTGGTTGTGCCGAATAAGAATCCGTTGATGTACTTGGTTGTTAATAAAATGAAATGGACAATAGATGAATGTTTTAGGACAGGTACAGATTGCAGTTCAGATTGTGTGTCTTGGTCCATGAGTTTCGGTGCAACGGAGTTGCAGAAATGGCTAGACTCTAGTGGATTTGGTCTGTAGTGTTGGCTGTGGCAGCTACAGGTGGTGCGAGATTTGAGGTCGCAGGAACGCAGTGATTTTGGTGCTGAGTTAGAATTGGTATCGTGGGCTCAAGCTGACAGTCATGGAAGCTGTATAGGATTGCAATCGAGAACCAGCAACAGATGGAGAAGTTGTGTGTGCAGCTGAGACAGTAATCGTAGTCGCAGTGGTGGTTGAAATGCAGAGAATGGTGTTATGGAGTAGTGGGTTGAGTTGGTTCTGCAACTGGAACAAGGAAATGGGGAATTGCAGAATGACAAGACTAGGAAGAACTAAAGCTGCAGAGAAGGTGAAGTCCATAAAGGCGCAACACCAACTACAACATGTGAAAGACTGCAACAACAATGGTTTTGGCCAATACCAACTCAGCCCACTCAGATGAGTTAGCTGATCTGACTCGGTCTTAACTCAGGTCTGACTAAAGCCTGACTCAATCTACCGTTATTGACCGTTAGTCAGTCGTTAACTTTAAGGGTTGACTGTTATGTTTGACCGGTGGCCGGGTGGACTTTGCCAATCACCTGAGCTCTTTTCCGGCGACTTCTCCGGCCAAATTACGGCCGTTTACCAGTTTCCGGCAACCTCTTTTGGGACATACTTTCTACATGGGTATTTTCACATATGGGCTTAGTGGACCACATTGGATATGGGCTTTTGGAGGATTGACCTAGTTTTGGAAAGATGAAAAGCTACAAAAGGAAAAAGTTTCTACTTTTTTTTATCACGTATTTTCTACTTGGAATTTTGGAGAGCGGCGATTCTACTAGGGTTTGCTTTCGTTTATTTTTCATCTTCTTGAATTTATTTTTGATTATGATTATGATGAACTCAAAATCTATGAGTAGCTAAACACAATTATTGGTTATGGGATAAAAGTTGATTTCTCAAGCATGATATTTGAATCAATTTATTAGTTTTGTCTCAACTTTATTGTTTATGATTCGTGGTTTATATTGTTTTATGATTTGATTGCTAGTTTGGTTGAGTCCGGAATCAATTAGATTAGTCTTCATCTCTATTGCTAGGTTAGGGTTATTATACGAAAAAGTGATAGTTCCTGATTATAAGTAGCATAAATGTGAGTAGTGCTTGTAGTGATATATCCTACTAGTCACATATGAATCATAACCTTTGTTAAAACGAATTAGTGCTTTTACACGTTTGTTTGCATTGATTAGTCTTATTTCATAGAACTTATTGCTCTTAGGGAGTTAAATTTAATTGTCCTTTTACACTTTAGGTTGCTTTCTAGGTAGATTTCACAATAGCATCTTTTAATGTTGTTTGTGATAAAATCGGGAAATAAACGGGATACTCTTGCGATCAAGATATCCTAGGACTTCTAATAAATGAGAGACTAAAATATCAATTGTAGTCATTGATGAAAATACATGTTTGTGAATGATATTATCTCGTGACCAATATCTTCTCCTTATTGATTATTCAAATTATTTTATTGCTTTCGATTACTTTTATTGCTTTGTTTATTTAGATAAAACAAAAATCCCCCCCTTTAGTTACTTAAGAATCTGAAAATTTGATAATAACAAAAGCCTCTCTGTGGGAACGAATTCTTTCTTATCACGTACTATATTTATATCTAGTTGAGTGTGAAAGTGAATTATTTTTAACGCATACGACAGCGATCAGTTGTTCCTTATCACATGAAGGTGGCTGACTTCATTGATATGAACACAAGAAACTGGAATGTGGGTCTTCTACAAATCTGCTTCACTCAAGATCAGGTGGAGAAAATATTAAACATAAAGCCTTCATCCAGCATGAAGACAAAATTCAGTGTTCTCTCACAAGCAATGGAATGTTCACTGTCAATTCCACTTATAAAGACATTCTCTGTCACTGCAGTCAAAGTCTAACTAACAAAGAAGAAGAAGCTAAATTTTGGTTAGGATTATGGCATCTCAAGATACCCCATAAATGCCAGTTATTCTTATCAAAAGTTGCTCAAGACATTCTCCATGTCAACCAAAGACTCACCAGACATGGCCAGATGCAAGATAGTAGATGCAAGAGATGTCAATCAGAAGTAGAATCCATCACTCACCTTCTAGCCCATTGTACTTATGCCAGGAGTGTTTGGAATGCCATATCTCCAGACATTTCTAAGGAAATAAGCAATATCCAAGATATGCAACAACGGATAAAATCTTGGGACAACACAGGCTCAAGAATAAATTTTGGAAAACAGCGCACTGTAAATCTCATTGTGATCACAATGTGGTTTATATGGAAGCCTAGGTGTGAGTTGGTATTTGAGAACAAAAGATGCTCTGTCAATAGCATAAAGAGCAGAATCCATACTTTCTACACTGAGAATAAAATTCAAACTAACAGATACTTGAATCAGCCGTAGGTCTTATGTTATAGCAACAAAACAGTTGAGAGTATAAGTATAAACATAAATAATTGGAATCCTCCTCACAGAGGAATGCTGAAAATTAACGTTGATGCCTCTGTTTTACCTGGTAATCCTATTGCTGGAATTGCACTAACTATTAGAGATATTTTACAGGTCAATTGGTGGAAGCATGGACCTTGGTAGAAAGATTCAGGGATGTCAATCAAGCTGAAGTTGCAGCTCTTAAAGCTCTCCAATGGATTTCTCAACTGCAACTTCAGCATGTCATAGTTGAGGAGGATAACAAGAAAGTGATGGATAACATCAATGGGATGTACAAGATACCTACTTGGGAAGATGGTAATCTTATTAGAGAATGTCATCATCTAGTGAATTGTTTATAGGTATTGTTGTTGTGTGTTTTAGAAATAGAAAAAGTAATCAAGTGGCAGATCTTCTTGCCAGGTATGCTAGGATTAATAATTGTAATAGGAAATGGAATGTGAACCTTCCAAATTATGTTAATGCTAAACTAGAAGCTGAAAAATCTGTCATGTAAGCAAGCTTTATCAATGAAAATCTTTGTGTTTTTCTTTCAAAATAAAAAAAAATATATAAGGAACGCCCTATCCAATAATCTTGTTGAAACAGATACGAACGTCAATTTAAATATCTACAAGAAAATTATGAGATTTCCAAAAAAAAAAAAAAATCTTATCTAGATTCTAGACGGACACGTTATGGGCCATTACCATTTCGAAAAGCACGGTTGACAACCGGAATATCTGAACATATAGTGTTCACCGTCCTTTGCTTCATTACTAGGGCCTCTACCTCATTCATTGTGTGTTCATTTCGGCCCACCCATTGTCTTGCTCTTAGTCTTAGTAGCTCCTTTGATTGAAAGCGGGTGGCCTCTTAATTCGGGTTCCAGCGCTTCTCAGACCGAGTCCGAGTCTAAACTCCAACTTCCGACCAAATATCTTTCGCAAGGTTCGCACTTTGCGACTTAAAGCTACAGCTGCTTTGGGTTTCTATCATTTGCGGCTGTGGAGTGTTAACTCTGAGTCGTGGAAATAGCATTCCAAATTAACCCTAATTACAGCTTTGGCTTAGTAGAAGAAGAAAGGGCGGTGGTGGAGTTAATTACAGAGTTGCAGTAGGTTTTTGAATTTCACTCCAGGTAAAACCCTAATTTTGGTTTTGTTCAATCTAGGGTTTGTACTTTGTATACATGACCAAGCGTAAAGATTCCAATCCTTTAACAAGTCCTTTCAATCTTCGTAAGCGAATCGAAACACTAGAAAAATCATCGAAACATAGTAAATTAGGAGTAAATGAAATTGTTGAACATCTTCTAACTGATTTCCCCGAATACACTAATCAAGAAGAGGTTGGGGAATTTACTGAACGTGTCCAACGAGTAATGAAGTTGAAACAGAAAAGAAATTCAGGTTCTAAAAGAGGTAATGATTTTGACGACAATGATATTGCTGCCGCTTCTCCGATTCCTGCTAATAAAAAGGATAAGAAGAAGAGGAGGATGAAGGAAAAGCATTGCCCGTCAGGGTCGGTATCTTCTTCAGCAAATGATAATGCTTCGGAAGTAGAAAATCGAGGTGATTCGACATCTGACAGTGACGCAATTTATGAGCAAAAAGTAAGACCTGAAACCGATTTGATGAGAGATATGCTTAGGTTTAATCAAGGGGGTGGTTACCGTCCCAGGGGTGAGAATTCAGAAAAGAAGAATTTGGAAATCGAAGTTGATACTGAATCAAAGAAGAAGACACAAATGATGGGAGTGGGACCAAGTAAAGGTGAAACAACAACCGGGAAGGGTAATTCGAGCAGGGGTTCAAAGGGTGTTGTTGGAGATATAGAGGCAAAGAATGATGACGATAAGGTGGTGAAGGATGGGCCAATGTTTAAGGATATTGGAGGAATTAAAGGGATTCTGGATGAGTTGATCAATGAGATACTTGTTCCACTTTGCCATCCAGAATTGCCTCAGCGCTTGGGAGTTAAGCCTCTGTCTGGGATTTTGTTACATGGACCACCTGGATGTGGCAAAACCAAGCTTGCTCATGCTATTGCGAATGAAACTGGAATTTCATTTTACAAAATATCTGCTACTGAAGTGGTTTCTGGTGTCTCAGGTATGAATTCCATTGCTATGCTTGTTTGATACAAATTAACATTTTAATCTCTTTGTAATTTGTCTTTTACTTTTTCGGGCTTTGGGTCGGCACTTATATATCTTTGCAATAAGAATATAGAAAACCAGACAGGCAAACCACATAAAACACACGCTCCAATGAACAACTAGTATTTGGTTTCCTCAGTGCAATGTGGCTTATTCCCGTTTGCTCTTGCATACGTTTGTATTAAGTTCAAAGGGTTTTAGATTCTGTTTATTAAATCTTTTGTATGTATATTGAATGATTTCAGGTGCATCTGAAGAGAACATACGTGATCTGTTCTCAAAAGCATATAGGACTGCTCCTTCTATTGTATTCATTGATGAGATTGATGCTATTGCTTCTAAAAGGGAAAATCTACAGAGGGAGATGGAAAAACGAATAGTGACACAGCTATTGACTTGCATGGATGAATCATACGAAGTCCTAGGAAAAACTGATGCAGATTCTGGCTCAACAACTTCTGGAAAAAAACCTGGTTATGTTCTTGTAATTGGAGCCACAAATAGACCTGATGCTGTGGATCCTGCTCTCAGGAGGCCTGGACGATTTGATCGAGAGTTTGCTTTGGGTGTTCCTGATGAAAAAGCACGGGCTGAAATCTTATCCTTGCTGTCACGTAATCTTAGACTTGAGATGGGTTGTAATTTTGATCTTGCGAAAATTGCTAGAGCTACACCGGGCTTTGTTGGAGCTGACTTGTCAGCATTGGTTAACAAGGCTGGTAATCTTGCGATGAAAAGAATAATTGATAGCAGGAAACCCATTAATGAAGAGACCAATGTACAGTGGTGGAGGCAATCGTGGGAAGCTGGGGATATGGAAGGGCTCAGCATTAGCATGGGTGATTTTGAGGTAACCTCTAAACTATCAATTATGTAGTGATCAAATAGAATTTCGGGTTAAATTTTCACGTGTGCAAACTCATATATGCAATAGTGCGACCTATCTTTCTCATGTCCTATGTTCTGTGAGGGAAATTGCTTCTCTTAGTATATGACTGCCTCATATTATTCATGATGCTATTCCTTTCATTATTTTCCATTTGTAGTGCAAAAATGTGCAAGAATGTTATCACTCCTCGCACCAAGAGTGGATAAAGATACTTTTCTGTTAATCCCGAGTTGTGTCTCCGCATCAGTATATTTCGTTGCAAAATTGTTGTATGAAAAGCATCATAGGTTTATTTGAGTATGAGACATTTTATTTATCAAGTTCCTCCAAATGTGCAGGATGCAGTAAAAATGATTCAACCATCATCAAGAAGAGAAGGATTCTCAGCTATTCCTAATGTTAAGTGGGAGGATGTTGGAGGGCTTGATCTTCTGAGAAAGGAATTTGACCGGTATATTGTTAGCCGTATAAAACACCCCGAGGAATTTGAGGTAAGTTCTATGTTTGCAACTGTAAGTGTCTACAGTAACTTAATACTGAAGTTTAAGGATATAATAAATACTCCTCTCTTTATATGATTGGCGTATTCTTGTTTTTGCACTTTGTCCTGTGAAACATGGAAGCCAGAGCATGATGCAATGATCTCTGTAGCTCTATGTCCTCCTATGGCATGAAGCTCTTATTGACTCACTCATAGCTTTATGTCTTCATGGCATCAAGGAAAATCCATTTGTCTAATTTGTATATATTTTATGCAGTTTTTTTTTTAAATCTTTTTGCTATGCCTTTCCGCTGAATTCCATGTGCTTCTGATGATGTTACTGCCATGTTTTCTCGTCCTCCGTTGGCCGCACAAATACACACTTAAGTGCGAATTTAGTTTTTCTGTCACAAATTTTCTGCACCTTGATAGATATCTAGTTACTTGGGTTGTCAGCATTTTTTATATCTTTCATTGGCTTTGATTCTTCAGGAATTTGGCGTAGATTTGGAGCAAGGATTTTTGCTTTATGGACCTCCTGGTTGTGGTAAAACTCTAATTGCCAAGGCCATAGCAAATGAGGCTGGAGCAAATTTCATACACATTAAGGTCCCTCCCTCCCTCCCTCTCTGTTTTTCCTTTTTTTGTTCCTTAGAATTTGAAATTGGTTGGTAGTTTGTTTTGCTTAAGATTACATATTAACTTTGGTCACCAAATAAATAGGGACCTGAACTTCTGAACAAGTACGTGGGAGAGAGTGAGTTGGCAGTACGAACAATATTTAGTCGTGCTCGGACATGTTCTCCATGCATTCTTTTCTTTGATGAGGTACACAGGCTCTTCTTACAACTTCTCCAATTACCATTAGTGTTGTCTTATAAGGCTAATAACACCTGATATATCTAACTATGGCACAATTCCAATATTTTAATTCTCACTTCATGAATAGTTGAATTGTAAAATGTGAATGTGGAATACTGACAGTGGGTGAAAAGAGTGCTGCCTTCATAATCTATGTTGCAGAGCCTGATCATATGCTTCTTAATAACCCATGAAATTTATAATCGGATCCTCTCTTGAAGCTTTTGTGAAGAAAAAAAAAAGATAAACGAGATTGATTAAGTTACTCTTCTTTCGAAATTCAAAAATAAAGACTTTCTTTTTGCATCACTCCTTTGTCATGTGCACCTCGCAAGTTTTTTGTTCCTTTCTTTTTTTGTCTATTTGTTTCAGTACACAGTTGTTACTTTCTGCCAGTTGTTGAACTCAACACTGTTATTAGACCCCTTTATGTTCTTTCACTCCTATATTTCTGACTCAATAAGGTATTGTGTTTATCATTATCTGTTAGCGATAAAGTTTATAATATAAATTCCTGAGTTTGTAACTCGCGGAAGACGTTGCTATTCTTGTCAGGTGGATGCTTTGACAACAAAGCGGGGAAAAGATGGGGGATGGGTTGTTGAGCGGCCATTGACCCAGGTTAGATACTATTCAAAGCCAGTCTGTTATATTTTAGTATTTTACACATTTTGTATGTTAATGTAAATGGATCGGATCTTCCATTTGCATTTCAGCTACTTATAGAGCTAGATGGGGCTGATAAACGACGAGGTGTGTTTGTAATTGGTGCAACAAACAGGTTAGAATCTTTCAAATTTCTTACTGTCCTGACTCAGAAAATAATTGTGAAGGAAAGAAAAACATAGTAACTTCTGTTCTTCTTAGTATTTGACATCTTGCTGTGGTACGTACCTGTAGACCCGAGGTGATGGACGAAGCTATCAAGCGACCGGGTCGGCTGGGGAAACACATGTATGTCCCTCTTCCGGGTCCCAGAGAACGTGGGTTGATTTTAAAAGCCATTGCCAGGAATAAACCCATATCTGAGGATGTAGATTTGGCTGCAATTGGGCAAGAAGAAGCTTATGAGAATCTAAGTGGAGCTGATCTTGCTGCAGTGGTATGCATCCCATGCTCTAAAGTTGCATAAATTTGAAATCCAGCTTATCAGCTTCTCTATTATTATTCCAAGCTTCACTGTTTTGACTTTATGCTTTACAGATTAATGAAGCTGCCATGATTGCCCTAGAAGAGAAGCGAATGTCAGGTGAGGGCAGTTTTGAAATGAAGAAATGGATGATCAACAAAACACACTTTGATCGAGCAGTGGAGAAGATTGCACCATCTGTTTCAGACAAGGTGACCTATTTCAAAGTTTTTTATTATCATGCTGAGTGAGTTATCTCTTTTACTATTAACCATTGATTTTGTTTTTTCTTGAAAGCAGCAAAGAAGATACTATGAGAAACTGTAAAGGCATTCAGGCGTTGGTGATTAGAACGATAGCGTGCACAAAGATCCAGATTACACATACATTAAAGCATAATATACCATGTTGCCAGATGAATTAGCAAGAGCAATCCTAAGATGCTTTGACAAAAATGAGGACCATCAACTTTAGCTGGCTGCTAGAGCTTCTGATCCAATCACAGTCTCGCTGAGTGTTCAGCTCATCAACCATCAACATTTGTAGCAGAAAGCGTGATCACATGAGTCTACAGTGAGCATTAAGGTGGCAAAAAGAGACGACTGGAAAACATGGAAGTTAAAAGAAAATCAAGAAACTAATTTATTCTACATATAATTTTTTTCCCTTCTTTGAATACATAAAATAAAAATCTGTATACATCATCTTTTTCTTTGGCATGGAGCATTAAAGATAAATAGAGAATTCACAGTTGAATTGCAAGCAACACAAAATACAAATACAAAAGGCCAGCAGACACATACTAAAGGGAAAAGTGACATTTTCATATGGTGTAGATTCAGTGGTACCTATAGGCCATCTGAAAACACAACACTGATGAAAACCAACCTTTTGCTAAGAAAAAGATTCTAAAACAAGTAAAATAACAGGGTACCATAATGCCATGGTAATTAGAAAGTCATGATAGGATGGACTGCCTGGTATCTTCAGTATGTTAATTATGTCCCACTGAAACCTGTTAGGAAAAAGATTGCAAGATTTGTCTTTTTTGATCGTTGATCGGTAATAATTCGGTGCCGGCGAGTTTCGAACTCAAATCACTTGTATCACCACCCAATCATTTGTCACTCAAGTCGCTAAAGTGATACCTACACAATATAATAGATATTGCTTGCCCTTTTGTAGGTGTCGTGAGGAATCTTTATAGCATATGCCGATCGATTACAATTTTACCAAGGATGTTTGAATTTTTACCTTTATTTGCTTAAAAGAAGAAAAGAAAGAAAAATATCTACCGCAACTCTTTCAAGATAAGCAGTGATATTTTTTTTATTTTTACCTAAAAATTGGTATAATTGAAAAAAGGGAAGGTGTCACTTTTCACGAAGCAAAGGAAGTATTATAGCCGCTCAACTCTCTCTTCTCTCTGCGAATCGGGCGACTTTGATGTGCTGACTCAGTTACTTTCAAATTCATGAATCTCTCAATTTTTGATCGTAAAATGAGTATCTCCTTTAATCTTTTCTAATATCTTTTGAATTCTTTGGTTTTCAGTAGAGCATTTATAACTTATCCTTCACATTTTAGTGATTATATCTTTGCATAAGTTTTTCAAATTTATTATGTGTAACTAATTCTCCTTTTTTCTTCAATCATGTGTTTGCATAAGATCTGTGATAGATTTCTTGGTTTTTGGCGGAAGAAAACTCATTTTAGTCTCAACTCAGTAACCAGGTCTAGTACTATAGTCCACCTTTCCATTTTTTCAAAAAAAAATCAAACTCAAAGTCAAACGGAAATTTTGGCTCGTCCTAATACTCGGTCAGCCTTTATCCAGTTGTAGTTACCTTTGTTATATGAGCCAAATATCTCCTACTATTAATTCGTATAATACGGAAAAGAGTGTAACAATATCATGTTATTAATTAGCCAAAACACTGCTACGTTATTTATTTCTGCTGATTTAGGTTTTTACTATCAACAAAATTCTGCAAACCCTGAAACTCTCAGCATCATAAAGATGGAGGAGAATTGGTTACAACTTCAAGCAAGCATCTCTAGATCTGGGTGACACTAATGAAATGGTAATATTTCAACAAGATAATAATAATGAAAAAGAAGTAAAAGGAAATGCTTGGGAAGCCAGTGCTATTGGTAAGGTTATCATTAAAGGACGCATGAATCATGATATGGTGGAGAAGTACATCCAGTTCACATGGACTTTTATGTCTGAAGAAGATCGCAGAATTGTCGAGATTGATCCAAACATTTTTCATCTTTAAGTTTAGCAACTGGTCTCTTCTAAATAAGGTTATTGATGAACGTCCATGGAGCATTAACAAGAGACTACTGGTGGTTCATGACTACATACCTGACATGGTCTATACAGAAAAATATTGGGGATTTCAACAATTCTGGCTTCAACAAAAGTTTCTGTTACCTGAGCACATGAATGTAGAAGTTGTAACTAAAATTGGAGAAATCATGGGGTGAAGTTGTGGCTATCGAACCAAAAGACGTCATACCAGTTAGAGGAGTTCCTGTTAAAGTCTGTGTCAATATTGACTTAACAAATCCGTTAAGAATAGGAGTAAAAGCTATCACTAATGTAGGCTTATCTCGATGGATAAAAAATGGATAATTAGAGTTTGGTACTCAGGTTTAGACCAACACTAGGCTTTGGTCTAACATTTGTCCAACGTTAGGCTTTGGTACCTGGACCAGACGTTGACCATATTGACTAGGTTAAGTTCTAACTTCTGTTTAGTAATTATTAGAAAATTAATACAAAATTTAATTATTAAAGAGTTTACTATAATACCCTTCAGTTTTCTTAGTATTTACAAAAAATCTTAACTTCTTAACTTCTCAATACAGACAATCCATAGTGCAAAACTAATCTTCCATCATTTCCTATAACAAACTGTATACAAACTCATAAATATCACCCTGTTTATAAACTCGAAAGACCCTGCAATGAATCAACACATCTTTAAGACAACACCATCAGCATACCCATCTCTTCATTGTCTTCAGTTTAAGATACAACCCAACTCTCCAACTATGATTATAGATTATACCCACTTTCTATATCCCTTCAAAACTCAGAATACTCATCATTCTTCATCTATGTTCTCAATTAACAGATCTCATCCTTCAAATGGAACCCAGATTTCACTAATTGAGACACTTCGGAACTTTTGCTCTTCTCGTTCTGATTCATCTTCATCAGCAACTCTATCTTCTTTCTTTCCTCATCTCGGTATCTGAGTTTGTCTTAATCGTAAATCTCTCTTAACCCATTGTCGGAAGATACTCTTGGTGAGATGGGTTCGATGTTGTTCCGAGATTAAATAGGTTTTTGCTTTGAATATGAGACAGGGAAAGAACAGTGTTGCTGATATTGAATATCAACGGAAACCGAGCACTTACAGCTTCTCCATTCACTGGATCATCCATCAGAACAACTCCTTCACACTTGAGTGTTGTCCATGACGTCTCCGACACTACTACCGATCGCTTTCTCTGTTACTTTATCACTGCCATTACAACCACCGTCACAACTCCATTTCACCTTCAAACCCTAATTATGAATTTTATCTTCAATCACTATACCCAGACTATAATTCCTTTTTTTCAATCATTGATTGAACTTCAATCGAATTCCTAAACCCTAACTCCTCAATTATATTCTTGTTCTTCAGACTTAAAGAAACCCTAATTTCTTCGATTCTTAAACAATCAACACCATAACATCAATCAATCGATAACCCTTTCGTTCTTAAGCTATCAATAACTCGACTATCCTATCAATTATGTTCAATCTCAAAAATTGATTTAAGAATCCTAATATTATATTTCATTTGCATCTCCACGATCTTAATATTGATCTATTCTAAAATTTACAACAACCTCATCACCTTCAACGTATATACACTTACATCAATTTGTATCCCCCATATGAAATCTCAATCAAAACTCACAATCGCCGCTCAACTCAGCAACAGAAAAGAATAACGAAGAAACGAGAAGAGGAAAGAAGAAAAATAGAAGAGAGAACTCCTCGATCTGGTTTTGGTTTAATCCAAGACGATAAAATTGAAGGGTACAAACAGTTAATCCTAGATTCAATTTATGGGTATATTTGTAAGCTAATAATTTTAAAATATTTTTATTTTATAAAATTAAGTGAAGCATGGTCATAAACAGTCAATGCATGTCAACATCTGGTCCAGGTACCAAGCCCTAACGTTGGACAAATGTTAGACCAAATCCTAGTTTTGGTCTAAACCTGAGTACCAAACTCCAATTATAGGTAGCCTAGTGGCATCTGCACTGACTGTTACATAATCAAGCATTACAAAGACGTATGTAAGGATGCAACAGACTTTCTTGTAAAGGCTCGTGAAAAGCCTTATTTTTTTAGTAAAGTCAGCAAATTGAAGAATACCATCTTGTCTAATCCTACTACTAATGCTCTATCTCCTAGGAAGAACCAAAAGAATTTCACTAAATTTACTACCTTCATTCCTCCTAAGGAGGATGTTCCCATCAATATGAATTTCTTATTGAGTCAAAATGAGTCCAGTGGTGTTGATGATACTAGGCAAAAGAACTAGAATTTCAAATGATCCTTCTACTGTTCACAATGAAGCTGAGTCTTCTTCTACCAATACCAGTTCTGATGTCATCACAGAATCCCTGGAAGCTCATAGGTGCACAACCCGAGGAGAACATCTTGAAAACGCATTAATGAAGAGTCGGGTAATTCTTACACACTTTTATTTTTTCTTAGTTTCTCTATTTTCGAGATTTATTATTGCAATAATCATTGCTCGTCAATTTTACATAACAGAAATTAAAAACACCATCCTCATTTATTTCACATCCACTTTTGCATGCACTTACTACTACATTAGGTTTTACGTTAAAAAAAACCATAAACTTAGTCTTCCCAGTGTTTTAGGTATCGTCTTTTATTTCTCAATTTTAAGCTGCAATTTAAATTTCGATAGCACAATGAAGATTATCTCCTGGAATGTTCAAGGTTTAAAGTCTGTTGCAACTAGGAATCATCTCTCTGATCTTATTAGAACTCAGAATCCTGATATCATTTTCCTTTGTGAAACAAAAACCTGTCAGGATAAAAGTAAACCTCTCATAAGTCACTATCAATACCCTAATCAAGCCTTCATTGAACCAGTAGGCTTATAAGGTGGTTTAGTTATTTTATGGAAAAATGGTTTCACTTGTGAACTACTGTTTAACTTAGTTGTTCAACATGACCCCAGCAAACCTGAATTTTTACTTTCATGTGTGTATGGCTATCCTAGCTTTGCTAAGAAAAAATACCAGTGGAATTACATCCAACAGATAGGTAGCAATCACAATGGTCCATGGATTCTTATTGGTGATTTAAATTTTCACCTTCTAGATGATAATACTAGAGTATCTTCTTCAGCCGATGGGTTTGTTAATGGCATTATTAACTATTATGGTCTTGAGGATATTGGGTATGTAGGCAAAGACTACACTTGGACTAGAAATAATCTAGGTACTGGAACTAGAAGATTAAGGATAGATATGGCCTCAGGGAATGTAGATTGGAACCTAAATTACCCTAACTCAAAACTAATGCATCTTACTCAAGATGGCAGTGATCATAGTCCTATAATGCTTGTTTCTGATTCTAGCATTCCTAATTGTTGGAAATCTTTTAAGTTTTTTCTTACTTGGTTGAATGATGAATCTTGTGTTGCGGTGATTGAGAAAGCTTGGAAGATTAGTATTTCTGGATCTCCTGGTTATCAACTAATTGAATGGATTCAATCAACAAGAAAAGAGCTATCTTTGTGGAATAAGAGTCATTTTGGTAATGTTAACCAAAAAGTTTATGAGTTGCAAAAAGAACTTGCTACCTTACAAGCTCAACCTCCTTCTTATGTTAATCACAGCAAAATTCTCAGCATTAACAAGGATTTAAACAATTGGCACAAAAGCAAGAGTGAATTCTATCATCGAAAATCCAGAGATCACTTCAATAATGATATGGACAACAACAGCAAGTATTTTCATACAAAGACCAACAGAAGGAAAGTAAGAAACAACATTGACTCTCTGCAAGATCACAACAATAACTGGCTCCATACAAGAGAGGAAATATCTCATCATCTTACTTCTCATTTCAAATATATAAGTACATCTGTTACTGTTAATCTTGATGAACATTTATTCAGGATTCTTCCTGCAATCATATCTGAGGATGGCAATCTTCTTCTTATGATCATTCCTTCACATCAATAGATTCATGATACTCTTAAAAGTATGGAGAAATGGAGTGCTCCAGGACCTGAGGGATTTCAAGCAGGTTTCTATAAAAGACAATGGAATATTATTGGTGAAGATGTTTGCCAGATGGTCACTATATTCTTTGAAACCAAGCATATTCTGAAACTGATAAACAAAATTTACATCCCTCTTACCCCTAAAAAGAAAACGCCTACTTGTGCAGCTGATTATAGACCAATTGGTCTATGTAATACCACTTACAAGATTATATCCAAACTCATTGTCAAAATACTTAAGCCTTTAATGGAGAAAATTATATCACCATATCAGGCAGCTTATGTCACTGGAGATTAATAAGTGATAATATCGTTATTGCTAAAGAAATAATTCACTCCATCAAAAAGAAAATAAGAAAAATTGGTTGGATGGCATTAAAGCTTGACATGTCCTAGGCTTTTGACAGATTGGAATGGGGTTTCTTGATCAAAGTTCTTAAGTTTTTTGGATTCAGTGAGGACTTCTGTGACCTTATACATCAATGCATCAGCACCACATCTCTTTCTGTTATACTTAATGGGTCCCCTTGTGAAGAATTTCATCCTGTTAGAGCACTGCTCGGTCTAACTCGCAAGCGTTGCTATCTCAAGCTTGTTTCTAAAGTTTAGTTGCCAAAACTATAAGTATTGATTTCTAGTCTACTTATAGCTAAGTCTCGGATTAGGATAGAAAGTGTAGTTGAGCATTAGACTTCACGTCGTCCGTCGATTGAAGAGGAAGAACTACTAAGGGGAGCTTGTGGAACTTCATCAACAAAAGGTATGTGGAGACTTGAACTCATCTATCACTCAAAAGTCTATCTACTCTATCTCCTATTTGAGACAAAAGGTCGTATAGCTATATAGACTTCGATTATACACATTTGATATTTCGAGTTAAGTTTAACTCGCTTACATATTTCTCGAAATATGTGTTGTTAAGCTTTCGCTTTAACCAAGTTCATCTTATATTCTTGACGAAAGTCAAAAGATGATCATGTGAAAATCGTCTTGTAACATCTTACATGATTTGTGTGAGGCGGTCATTTGATGTAGACTCGGAATGTTTCGTATGATCATTCGATCACTTGAAAATTGCTTTGAAGCTAATAGTTTGTGTGAGACAGTTATTGTCGTCTTACAAGAATGTTTCAATGACTGAAATGGGAGTTTAGAACAAATAACTATGATTGGATATAACACAATATGCGTACTTATATGCTAACTGTTGCAAGTTATTCCAAGTCCAAGAACCATAGTATCCATACACATATGCGTGCTGGTTGGCTAATGAAAGTCAGGGAAGCTAGTATGCATACCGGTATGCATACTGGCATGAGTTTCAAGTTCCGGAAATTCAACTGAGTTTGGAAGGTATGCGTACTCGTTCGCATACTGGCGAACTCAAACTTAGTACGTCCACTTAGGTATGCGTACCCGTTTGCATACTTGAGTAGGTTATGTTCTAAAATCGATTTGTTGATGAACTAATACATTTATATAATAAGAAATGCAATCTTTTGCAAACCGTGGCTGTAATGTTCATGAATTGATTCAAGTGAATCAAAATCGATTTTGCTTCAATTGTGTCTTGTATACTTCTATGAGAATATAAACAATTGAACAACTCTAGAACTAGTTCCATTTGAGTCATTTGAACTAGTTTTGGTTAAGATGAATATGGTTGATATGAAAGTGTCCATATGGCTAACTTTGGTTAACTATTGTTGATCCAACAAGGTGTACACGTTTAGGTACGGTTACTCATATCTAAATGAAGTCACTTTTCATTTGTGTGTAACAATCTAAGTTCGATCTAACGGTTGAATACTTTGTTACCAAGGTAACATTGATTGCAAACCTTTATTTGAAGACTATATAAGGGAGAACTCTAGCAACTGGGAAACCTAATCCCCACACCTCATGTGTGATACTAGTTGCGACTAGAGTCAATTCTCCTTTGACCTTAGATTTTTCCAAAACCCAGCAGGTTAACAACTTGAAGACTTCATTGGGAATGTGAAGCCAGACCCAACTATTTTCTCTGTAGTTGCTTTTTATGATCTTGTTGTTTTCTATCGTGTTGAGTACTATCTTCTCTACGATTTTCTCGAGATTTAATCTCCGATAGGAAAGATAAAAAGTAGTCACAAACATCTTCGTCTCATCGTTTGTGATTCCACAATATCTTGTTTCTCTACCATACGATTAAGATTATTGTGAGGTGATTGATATTTCTAGGTTGTTCTTCGGGAATATAATTTCGTCATATCAATTGGTTCATGTTCACCTTGATTTATCAAAAGACGGAACAAAACTCATAGGTATTTCTGTGGGAGACAGATTTATTTATTCAATAGAATTTTCTGTGTGAGACAGATTGGTTTATCAAGTCTTCGAATTTGGGTCATAGCAACTCTTAGTTGTGGGTGAGATCAGCTAAGGAAATCAAGTGCGCAGAATCCGGCGTGGTTCTAGAGGTGTAAGGAACGCGACTATACGTTGATCAGTGTGAGATTGGTTAGGGATCAACTACATTCCAGTCTGAAGTTAACTTAGAGTAGGCTCGTGTATGTAGTGGCTTAATACAGTGTGGTGTTCAAATCTGGACTAGGTCCCGGGGTTTTTCTGCATTTGCGGTTTCCTCGTTAACAAAATTTCTGATGTATGTGTTATTTCTTTTTCGCATTATATTTTTTATATAATTGAAATATCACAGGTTGTGTGTAAGTTCAATCAATTGTGAATCCAACCTTTGGTTGTTGATTAAATTTATTGACACTTGGATACTGGTTTTTGATACCGTCCAAGTTATTTCTTATATTCAATCGGGCTCGCAAGTTCCCATTTGTTTGATTGCAGATTGAGTTAAGAAATAGAGATATAACTCTTGGATGTACTTTTCCTAAGATTGAGTTTGACTGTCTAGTTGATTCTTTTGAAAGTATATTGGAGTTTGTCCATACAGATTGCTAAGCAAAATATTGGGTGTGGTTGTTAGACCCCCGCTTTTTCACATCCAACAAGAGGAGTTAGACAAGGTGATTCTTTATCACCATATCTATTTATTATTGCAATGGAATTTTTATCAAGACCATTAAAGGTATTAAATCGGCTACAAATTTTCCATCCATTAATCATTTGCTTTTTGCAGATGACTTCTTGATTTTCACTGAAGCAAATATTACTTCAGCTAACAATCTTTTGGACCTTCTACATAACTTTAGCAATCAGTCGGGTTAAGTAATTAATTTTGAGAAGTCCTCAATTTATTTCAACAAGAAAACAACACCTGAAGTTGTTGAAACTCTCACCCATTTACTTGGTGTTAACCTATGACCTCCAAAGAAAGATATCTTGGTTCCCCTTTTCTTCTAGGACATTCAAAAAAAGAAGTTTTCAAAGCCATTTAAGAAAATTTTATGCGCAGATATTCAACTTGGTCTTCTACATCTCTTAATCAAGATGGCAGATCTACTATGATTAGACATGTTCTTAACTCAGTGCCAATTTACCAAATGGGAACTTTCAAGCTATCTCATCTGCATGAATCTTGCATTACTAATAATAATTTAAATGCTATCATGATATCACAGTGATAACCACCTTTTCCTGATGTTTTTAAACTTAATGTAGATGCATCTTTCAGTCATGAAACTAATATGCTTGGAACTGGCATTGTGTTACGAACTAATACAGGAAATTGTGAAGGATCAAAGGAAGCTTCGCAGATGGAGTTCTGAGTCCTGAAGCTGGAGAATGCATGGCCATACGTGAAGCTTTAACATGGGTGAGAGAAACGCAACTCGAGAAGATTCATATAGAGGCTGATGCTAAGCTGGTTATTCAATTAATTACTGAAGATGTTCTCCTCATCCAAGGGGAAAATCGGAATATTATGAAGGAAATAAAACACTTAAGTTTAAGTTTCATGCATTGTAATTTTTCTTTTGTTAGTACGAGGGATAATCAAGTAGCTGATGAGGTTGCAAAGTCTGTTAGAGAATCTACTACAAATATAACCCTCTTTAATAATTTTGCTGCAAGTTTTTGTAGTCTCCTGGCAAGACACGGTGACAATTTGAGCAGTTAATTCAATGATTTTCTTTTATCAAAAAAAAGAAAAGAAAAAAGGAAGTATTATAGCCGATTTTCCAACCTAGACCAAAGTCCAAACCAGTTAGTCCTGCCTGCAATAAGGCTCACACAAAGCTTGCGCAAGTGGCCTAGTTAACTTTATTTATAAAATAAAATAAGGAAGACCAAGTCAAAGGACCAAACCCGTAGTCCTAATAAGACCAGCAAATTTGGACAACTAAGAAAAAAAATTAAAATTAAAATTTCTGGTTTACCAATTACTGTTTCTGTCTGTTAAATCTCCATCACAATTTTTTCTCTTTTTCTTTTTTTCTCTCTTCTCACAGAGAGGAGGAGGAGGAAGGTGGAGACATGGCTACTCTGAGAAGAGCATTTCTTCTCACAACCAAAGGAGGAGGAAGAAGGAGAAATTCTTCTTTTTCATTAATCCAGGAATTACTTCACAATACCCATCCCAGAGAAGAAGAAGAAATCATTGAATGCCAAGATGAAGATAAAGAAGATGATGATGATGATGATGATTCGGATTGCTGGTCTAAAATGTTACCGGAGATTCTCGAAAACATTATTCAACGAGTTGAATTGAGCGAAGATCGATGGCCGATTCGTAAAAGTGTTGTTTCCTGTGCTTGTGTGTGTAAGAGATGGAGAGATGTTACTAAAGGGATTGTTAAATCTCCTCTTCAAACTGGAAAAATTACTTTCCCTTCTTCCCTCAAACAGGTGAATTCAATTTCCATGCCCCCAGATCTGATTCATTTATTGAATTTAATTTCCATTTCATTTGTGTATTTTATTATTAAATTTTATGATGAGAAATGCAAATTGATCTAGTTTTTGATTTGGGCATTGTGTGTAAATCAATCAAATAGCTTACATCTTATTCCAATTCTGATGTGGTATTATTGCATTTGATAGTTCAAAATTAGTGTTGTTGAAACAAATTTAGGTGTGTTAAATTTGATGTAATGGGCATTTTCATTTTTTCGATTTCAGCCGGGACCTCGAGATTTTCCGCTACAATGTTTTATTAAACGGAACAAGAAGAACTCTACGTTTTATCTTTATCTTGGACTTACCCCAAGTAAGCACTAAAAGAGATCTTTACTTAATATATGTAGATTACTTTTTCCAATGTCTTCACATAGTAAGTTGTCTTTTGGGGTTTGTTCTTATCTCTGCAGCTGTAGTAGTAATAGTTATATTTGTATGATGGCTAGTTTCCTGTGGGACTTATATAGCTGCTCAAATTTGACTTTTGTGCGCATTTTGATAGTTTTTTTCCGATTTGACTTAGCCCTGTCAAGGTGTCTAAGTTTGGATCATGTGAATTAGTAGTTTCGTAAAAGGGATTGTGTTTATGCTTTCTTACTATAATTTCCCATCTAGTCTTTGGATTTTAACTTCATTGTAATTGACTATATGATTGCTGGTAGATATAGGTATCTCATACCTTTTGGTGATCATAGATTTTGATTAAGCCCGTCTAGTTTTACTGGGTATATTGAGGTTGTGTATGCATTCTATGATTTATTGTAAACATTTCAAATGGAACAGATAGTTGGAAGATTTAGGCTGTCACCCACACTTGATGACTTACTTTAAAACTGACAAAATTCACTACTGAATGGATACGTAGGGAACTGTCGATAATACATTCTTAGACCATAGAAAAAAAATAGTTATTTACCAATTAGAATGACATGTGATGTGATAAATTGACCATGAGCATTTGCAATTTGAATAAGCAGATTAGTATAATCAATGGAGAAGGATTGATTAGACTAACAACTTAGCATTTTAGTCTAAGCAGTTTGTCTGGATTAAAACATAACTCTTTCAACATAAATGATTCGGCAAATCAATGAAGAAGACTTTGGAACCCTGGAAAGAAAGGAGAGAATTCTGATTGATTATGACTGGAAAGAAATGAATTTGAGCTGGCAGATATGGATTGGCCAACTATAAAACTAAGAAATCCTGAATATATGTGACATGTTAGTAAGTGAATACAAGGATCTAATTAATTAGTAGATGAAGAGAGTGATAGTGGCGTGGTCCAGTTTCATGGGGTCAGTCTCCTTGTCTTTCAAGGTTTGATCCATTCATAAGTATGTTGAGACTTTAGGTTTAACGCTGTCATGCAGACCTCAAAATCGAAAATAAGTGTTGCATCTTTTTGTATGTTTAGATTGACTAGTTCTCTAACTTTTATTCTCAGTCTATGAGTTCTTGTGCAGTTGCTTCTTGAACTGTTAAGGTTTTATCTCATTTGAGTTACTCCCGCAGCTTTCATGGATAAGGGAAAATTTCTCTTAGCAGCACGAAGGTTCAGGCGTGGTGCCCATACAGAGTATATTATATCACTTGACGCAGATGATATATCTCAAGGAAGTAATGCATATGTTGGGAAGTTGAGGTCAGATCATTTTTGTTGACTCTTCCTTTTCATGTTATAACCAAAAATGACATTTAGATTTCCAACCGATAGTTTAAGTTGACAGTAATTTCCATTAGGGAATTCAAAATATTTTTTTTATCTTTTATAGCTCGTATTATTTCTTTATATCAGTACCTGCAACCAGGGAAGGAGCCACCTTGAAGCTAAAGGTGGCCCTAGCCTCTCCTTAATTTTGGAAAATCCTCATATCGTATATTTTTCCTACTTTGGAAAAATAAATCACTGAAGGCAACCCCAAAATTATTATGGAACAGACTTGTATATATTTCTGTCTATGTTAAAATTTGGCTATCCTTTTGAAAAAAAAAACCCTGCCTGTGAGATTCTCATTCTGATGCCGTGGTATTTCTAACATCATCTAATGCTTCCAAGTTGGTAGATAAAACCCTGTGTTTGTAACTAGATACTGCGGTGTGGACTGTATAGTAGTGTATTGAATGCTGGTTTATTGCCTACCAATAGTAATTATAATTGTATGATCAACCCTGTTTACATAACCACAGAATTTATAATTTCATGCAGCTCCGATTTCCTTGGGACCAAATTCACAATCTACGATAGTCAACCTCCTTTTAATGGTGCAAAGCCCTCGAACTGTCCGTCAACCCGCCGTTTTGCTAGTAAGCAAATAAGCCCCCAGGTTCCTGCTGGCAACTTTGAAATCGGCCAGGTATCTTACAAGTTCAATCTCTTAAAGTCAAGAGGTCCAAGAAGGATGCTGTGCAATCTGCGGAGTTCGGAGACAAAACAAGTTACTGACGAAGAAGCGCAGAAGAAGGATGTTGAGTTGCAGGGTGTGACAGCCACTTCTGACTCTATGGTTCTGAGGAACAAAGCTCCAAGGTGGCATGAGCCCTTGCAGTGCTGGTGCTTGAATTTTCATGGTCGGGTAACAGTTGCTTCAGTGAAGAACTTTCAGTTGGCTGCGGTAGTAGATCCTAGCCAACCAGGAGGAAAAGGAGACGAGGATGTCGTGCTCTTACAGTTTGGAAAGGTTGGTGATGACATGTTCACAATGGATTACAGACAGCCTCTATCCGCTTTCCAAGCATTTGCCATCTGCCTCACTAGCTTTGGAACAAAACTAGCCTGTGAGTAAAGAAAGAAAAAGAACAAAAGATACTTTTATTATTTGTCCGTCTCCCTCTATCTATACTACGACTGCCTACTGGCTTATATTAGCTACCTCAAATGTATTCAGATGTTTATCTTCTCGATATCAGCTTTTGTTTGTGATATTTATATTTCAAAGAAAGATTGTTGTATAAATATGGAGCAGCCAACCATCCTAATGTTGGCCTTGCAAGTAATGGAAATTTTGATTTTCTGAATATGAGAATGATTAGACAATCAATGGAAACCAATGATGACAGACTGTTAATACACATAGGGAAGTTATCTTCAGAGATGAAGGCGGTTACAGCAATACAAGATTACTGTTGATTGCCGAGAATGGGAGAGATCACAAGTTGTATATTCTGAGCAGAAATATTAACAACTTGGACAATCTCCTCTTGGCCTTTTCATCTCTAAATGAAGGTGATAAAAGATAGAAAAGGTGGCAGCTGCAATAAAGATCACTGCAAGCACCCCCACCCACGATAGATCGACTAATTCACAAAAAATTATTTACAGCTGCAACTTCTTTCAACTAACCAGATTATAAAATAAGATGAACACATTGCAGAAGTGGAAAGCCGTAAAAACACATCACTAGAATGATGAAGAGTAAGGCACAGTATAAACAGCACACGTCATTCTTCTTTAGAATCCTGCCCAAAAGACTGCTTTACTCCATAAAACACAGGATTAACATCATCGCCCACTTTTTAGGGGTTTTTTCAAATTCATGGATACTGAAAACTAAATTCGTTTCATATTAGTAATAATAGCAACAGAGAACCCTACTGAAGACTTTCAGTATCCTTCTTCACTGCGGATTTTGTTTTACTTCTTTCCTCGGAGCTTCACACCAAGAACCCTTTCCAGCTTTGTAATTATCTGTTGGTTTGGTATGGCCTTCCCAGATTCATACTCCTGGACAATTTGTGGCTTCTCATTGATCAGCTGCACAACACACAAGGTATCTCCATTAAGTATTAATCAAGGAACTCGAACAAATGTTAACTAAACAGGGAACTTGAACAAACTTCTTCAGACTCCAGAGGGAAGGAACTACCTGTGCAAGTTGAGATTGAGTCATTTTCTTGTCCAAACGAGCCTGCATGATGTTTTTCTTTAGTTCAGATGGTACTCTTTCATCTGTGTTCACATCGAAACAGGATCAGAAAATCTGATGTGTTAGCCAGATTGCAAGTAAAAAAACAAAAAAAAACCTAGCAAACGCAACTGCCATGGAAGAAAATTAAAGAGGAAATACTCACGCGCAAGAACGTCTGTTTCTTCATCAAGTTTCCTCGTGTTCAATGAAGTTCCGCTGGAGGCAGCTTTATTTGTTCCCGCAGTAGCTAAAAGAAATAGATAAAAAGATAAGAAATATGTTTCACCAAAAAATAGATTAAGGCCATCGAGAAGATATATCATACCAGGAGAATACATGAATATAGCAAAGGGGTGACAACTAAAATCATAATATAACGTTGTTGGATATGAGTTTGGGATTAAAGGCTAAATGGGTATTGAAGGATTTGAAAATTGGCTCAACCGATGGTTTAAGAATACTGAGAATTTCATTACTCTTAAAACTTTGGTCATACACAGACCTTTGTTTACAAAAAGACTCACTTCTTGTTACTCTAGAACTTATTGTACAAATATTTTCACAACCAACTTTGATTAGCCATAGATAATTCTAGGCTTATCTATTTATCTGACAGTACAATACTAGAATAATCTAGACTTGTTAACTAGTAGGACTAATCTAGAATTCTCTGGGTATTCTACAACCAACCAACCATGTCTAGGCAATTCTAGATATTTCTAAATTTAATTAATCAACCTTAAATTACAACAAATGTAAGTATCAGTGAAGAGAAGCAATTACGTGAAGCAAACATATGAAACGAAATGGTAGTATATGGGTCTACCGCCTACACATGAATCTTCATCGCTAAATTCAAACTAAAACCCAAACCAAATACTTTTTCCAATAGCTCTTTCAATTAGCAAAAGAAAGTCAACATCTTGTTATGTTTTCAATAACCAATCATAGCAGGCACACAACACAGCAAATAAGTCTTGAATAAAAAGATGCAATGCCATAAGCTGAACTAGTACAAAGGGAACAACAAAGACACAATCCACAGACATAATTTTTCTAAATACCACAAAACCCCTGCTACTGGCGGTGTGATAAACTAGTATTTGAGCAGGCATGTGGCACAAACTATCCTTCCACCTCTATCTCTATTATATGATTGAACAGCAGCTGTCACTATGATCTTAATGTCAAACCTTTTAATGAATTTGGAGAAAACTATTAAAAGCCTAAACAAAGAAGATAACTAACGCAGATTTATGCTTACTCTAGACAAAGAAAAGACATCCAACGATACAAGTCTTTATAATCTTAATATTAATATTAAACCTATGAAACTATCAAAAGAACAACACTCAAATTATATATCCCAAACTATAAAAAACAATCAATAGTTCTGATTAAAAAAAGAAAACATCAACCTAAGATTTAGCGCGAAAACTAGTTGAATTTACCAACGACCTCATCACCTAATCACAAATCAAAACTTCACACACACAGGAATAAACAGATCTTCGATAAAAAAAAAAAGCCTATAATCAAAACATCAATTCATAACAGCGATTAAACATCTAAATCACAAAAACAAAGAGAAAAGCAAGAGGGAGATAAGGATGGATTGATGATTACATTTCTTAACAGTTTCAATCTCTGCACCGGCACGTCTGGCAGCGTTCACAGCTTTCTCATCTTTCTTAGCAGCGGATGTTGGTGCTTTCTTACGGATCACAACTGGTTCCCAATCTTGTGTGAATCCTGACATCTTTCTTCTTCTTTGAGAGTTTGTATCTAGGGTTTCTTCGTTTTGTTTTAGCAGAGAGAGCTTTTGTTCTGTGTTTGTGATAAGAAGGAACAATTTTATTCTTTTTCTTTTCTTTCTGGGGAGGATCAGATTTTATTTATTAGTGTCAGCCCTGCCCTATGAGTAGTAGTACGTCATCCCCGTCTATGTCTTGAATCAGATTCGGCCGCGTGGCGGGTATCGGCTAGTGATGTGACTCGGTTAAATATCTTTTGAGTCGTGACTCAGTCATGGATAGATGCCTGTCTATCCACGGGGACAGATTCTTGAATCGCACTAGTGATGGAGATTGCAGCTGGCTTATCGGAGAATATGAAAATTATGTGGAAGACTTTTGATTGTGCATTATTTTTATTTAACTTGGTCCAATTCAACCATATCAAGAGTGAAGTCAATTGTGTGGCTCGCACTCTTGCTAAGTTCACTTTGTTGAAATATACTTTCGGTGCGCGAGTTATAACCCTAAAGGTTCACTATCCATCAATAAAAAAACCCGTCAATACAAAAATAACACAAAAATCCTAAAAAAATGAAATTTTGGTTTCATCGTAAAATTTGATGAAACCAATTTTGAAATTTGGGGTTTTTGTATCAATTTTTTTAAAATTTGGGGTTTTCGTATCAGTTTAGTTTAAGATGGAGTTTTAATGAGTCTCAACATTTGAGTGGGGTTTTTGTACCACAAGTTTGGTCATCTAGGGTTTTTATGACTAGTTTTGATATACCTTTCTAAAGAACGCGCAATTGGGGATATCAAAGCTAATTGGGGGATATGAATTACTTCCTCCAACCAATAGTGCTTGCTAAGGGGTGTTTTTGAGGGCAAAAATACTAAAATACTCTTCCTTCGAAATAAAAATCAAAAAACAAAATCATATCCCCATTTCCATCTTCAACTCTTATTAATCTCTTTTAGGGTTAGGGCTTTGAAACCTAAATATTCCCCACTCCCTTTCAAATTCTAAATTTTCCCGACTCCCTTTCAAATTGTCTTCTCCTTCTCTGCCGGTTCCTCAATTTGAAATCGATTTTTTTTTTTACATTCGGAACATGAATACCATGCCGGAAGTGATGAATACCATGCCGGAAGTGATGAAGACCATGCCGGAAGTGATGAAGACCATTCCGGTATAGATGAAGACCATGCCGGTAGTGATGAAGACTATGCCGGAAGTGATGAAGACCATGCCGGTAGTGATGAAGACCATGTCAGAAATAAATTTTTTTACACCGTCGGAAGTGATGAAGATCATGCCGGAAATGATGAAGACCATGCCGGAAAATGGTGCCGGCATGCTTGATAACTAACATTCAATGTCGTAACTAAGTGCCGGCATGCTCGATAGAAATCTATTAATGCCGGTACTTAAGTGGAAATTTTTTTCAAGTTTCTGGATACTTTACATAATGTGCCGGCAAAGAAATTCAAGCAACATATCATGCCGGTAGCTGTACCGGCATGCTCGAGAATTAACTGACTATGCCGGCAGTGGACTGAAAATCAGGAAAAAAAAATCAAAACGGACTGAAATTCAATTTTCTCGTAGAAAAAATTCAAAACGGACTGTGTCGTTCAGGTCGATCACCGAAAACTCTTCGTAGAGGCAAACATTTATGAAAATTTCCAACATATGACGGCACCGAGCTTTTTCAGAGAAAAACAATGGAGAATTCAAAGAAAAAAAACTTCTTTTTATAGTTGAGCTAAAGATTCAACAGCAATTCTCTTTTCACTATCATCCACCATTTTCACCAGAAAAACTTCCCTCTCAAATTTTTTTCCCTCCTTCAACTCTCACCTCACCCAAAACTAAATAGTACACTAATCATTTATCAAATAATCTTATGATTTTCCTAAGTATAATTAAACACTAAACCTGATTAGTGAGGGGTAGATTAGGAATTAAAAAAATAATTAGATAAGGGGTGACCCTGATTTGATATTTGGATCCAGTTTTTGTCCTTTTCTTCTATCCCCCAATTAGTTTTGATATCCCCCAATCGCGTGTTCTTTCTAAAGCCCTGACAAACTAGTCCCTTTACTATGGGTAAAAGGTTCAGCGATGGAAATGCTATCGAGCGATCATATCTACAGCACCAATGATAAATATTTTATCGCTGGCGATTTAGTCTATGTCGCTATGTGGAAATTCTATTTCCAACAGCTCTTTTTTCTGTCGCCTATAAAATAGGTGATTCTCAAATTTGTTTTTTTTCTGCACCAAAGTTTTTACATAGAAAAAATTTCCCTTTCTAAATCTCAGAAAAATTTAAATACTAGAATTTAAAACCCAACTTGATTTTTCTAGAGTAGTACTTAAAGTTGTTGTTAACAAGATATGTGATCGTTATAAAGAAATAAGTAAATACCAAAGAAGTCTGCAAGATTTGGATATTTAACCAAGTCAAACCTGCATCTAAAATGTAAAGAAAAGTTCGAGACAAGGAAAATCAATGCAGAGAAAGTTAACCATACTAGTCAGAAGAACAAAGGAAAATCTCCTCAAAATCGTATCAAATAGAAGTTTCTAGAAATGAAAAACTCCAAGAGGTCAAAGATTGACGGAGATTTTTATTGAAGTCTTTATTTAATAGGTTTTTATTGTCCAAGTTTATATCTTATATAATGGCGCAGTATTATTAATTAAATTGAAGTTTATATCTTATAAAAAAGGCATAGTTGCTAATGAATTCAAAATTTTGACTTAAAATAAGAAATGTTGTTAAAAATTAGTCTGGCATCTTTATGGGCGACCCGAAAGAATTAGGGGCGATTTTTTTATTCCCATCTTATAGGTGTGGCTATGGGATGTCCTAATAGTTAAAAAATACCTATATACCCTTTTATAATCGGTAGTTTAGTATTGGTTTTATCAACCGATTATGACTGTGTTCTCTTCTTTGCTTTGTTTCGAAAATTTTGAATTTGAGGCTACTAGCACAATCGATAGATAATGAACATCACGAAACTACCGATTGTACATTCGGTAGATAATAAATATCACGAGTCTACCAATTGTGAAAATAGAAAAATGCAAAATTCCACTAGTTTTTGAAAATTTTGAATTTGGGGCTACTAGCACAATCGGTAGATAATGAACATCACGAGACTACCGATTGTACAATTGGTAGTCAATAAATATCACGATTCTACTGATTCTGAAAATAGAAAAATGCAAAATTCCACTAGTTTTTGAAAATTTTGAATTTGGGGCTACTAGCACAATCGGTAGATAATGAACATCACGAGACTACCGATTGTACAATCGGTAGATAATAAATATCACGAGTCTACCGATTGTGAAAATAGAAAAATGCAAAATTCCACTAGTTTTTGAAAATTTTGAGTTTGGGGCTACTAGCACAATCGGTAGATAATGAACATCACGAGACTACCGATTGTGCAATCGGTAGTCAATAAATATCATGATTCTACCGATTGTGAAAATAGAAAAATGCAAAATTCCACTAGTTTTTGAAAAATTTGAATTTGAGGCTACTAGCACAATCGGTAGATAATGAACATCACGAGACTACCGATTGTACAATCGGTAGATAATAAATATCACGAGTCTACCGATTGTGAAAATAGAAAAATGCAAAGTTCCATTGGTTTTTGAAAATTTTGAATTTGGGGCTACTACCACAATCGGTAGATAATGAACATCACGAGACTACCGATTGTACAGTTGGTGGATAATAACCATCACGAAACTACCGATTCTGCGTATCTATTTGAACAGAAAGGTATAATCGGTTGATAAAGTACTTTATTATCTACCGATTCTGAGACTTTAATGGTGTTGAATGCATTTAATCATCTCTTTAATCAGTATTGAACCCTGAACATGATATTCTTCATGATGTTTTTCACCTTCTTCTTTATACCCATCCATGTTTGTTGTTGATTTAAGAAAAAATGATATTCTCCACCAGTTTTTTTCTTTCATCTACTCTAGAATCTTAATACTACAAAACTAAAACAATTTTCCTTTATATAATCTAAACTACCGAGTGTAAACTAAAATACTGATTATTAAGGGTAGAATCGACATTATGAAAAATGAGAGATAACGGGTGGCTTCATTTTACGTTTGGGTGACCCTATTTTGTCTTATTAGTCGCTCTTAATTCTTTCGGGGTCGCCCCTAAAGACGCCGGGTTATTTTTAACTTATCGATACTTAACTAAAACTTAAATTTAATTAGACTATGTTATGTACCTTTGGACTTGGTCCTGGGTTATTGGGCCTGATATTTTCTCATGTTTCTTTTAGTTTTTTAGCTTATTTAACAAGGTCATTTTAATGAACTTTTCGGATTAGGTTAGCTTTGATCCAACGGCCGGATGTGGTTCGTAAGAGTTAGTGAGAGTATTTATGGAAAATCGTTATATGGAATCTGGGTAAGAGTAAAAATAAAAGTTACTGTATTATTAGACTCTTCCTTTCAGGAGAAAAGGTTATTGTTCGATTTCCATGGATGAGCCTGAAAAAGAAAAGGTTTCTCCAACTACTTCTGTTGACACTACTATGGAGATTTCTCTCCATCCATTGATTGGATCTTGTTACCAAAAATACTATTAGAGTCCCATGCTAACTTAATAAGAAGGATATTTTGGTTCTTTTAGACACTGATAGTACCCATATTTTTGTGGACGCTGCACTAGTTGACTAGTTACATATATATATATATTGAACCAACTGGGCATATGTTGGTCACAGTGGCATATGGTGATACCACAATTAGTAAGAGTGTGTGTAGAGGACTTGTATGGTCTATGTAGGGCTATCGATTTTCTGGTGACTTAAGGTGAAGCACAATGCATTGGTAAGCGGTTTTGTTTCGTTATAGCTTAATTGTAACGAAATCTAACTACTATATATGGTCTTTTGTGCCGCTTAAATGTAGCGATATCCCTTAGATACACTTTAAAGTTCATCAGATCTGATGCAGGTTGTATCTAAGCGATTGAAAAATATACTTTACAAAAACTTAGTTTCCGTGTGATTTTCAATAGATACTTAGTTTCCGTTTGGGAATTTTCAATTTTAATCTTTATTTTTCACTTTTAACTCTTTTATTTTACCAAAACTCTTTTTTCCCTATTATATCTCCATTTTTTTCCTCTTAAAACATTTTTTACCCATAAATAATATTTATCTAAATCCGAGGAAATAAAATTTGGAAAAAAAACGGAAACTTAATTTAGTTTCCGTGTGATTAAGCTAAGGGATGTTCATCACCTACAGTGCGGTTGGCCTCAGATCCATTTCGCTTAGCTTCAAATGAGTTGTAGGTAAGGGAAATCCTTGACCATTGTGCTTGGCCTAAGAGTTCTCCCTCTTGGTTGGTGTGACATGGTTTTTGGGGTTGATTGGTTGAAGCAACTTGGTGATGTCATGTTCAATATGGCTGCATTTAAAGTGCCCTCATGCATAAGGGAAAGAAAATCACATTACAAGGAAGTTCTTCTACCCCTTCTTGCAGCGTGCTCAGTGGTGAAACATTGTCGAAATTTCTTAAGAGAAAATTTCCTGTATTAATTGGTTAGTTTTTCTCCATCCCTGCCATTCCAGTTTCTCGTATTCTATTTGCAATTACTTCTTTGTTGGATAATTTTAAAGATGTGTTTGCTGAACCAACTTCACCTCTTCCACCAAGAGAGTTTGACCATAAGATACCCTTAAAACCACGTTTAGCTCCTACATCACAGAGACCTTACAGATGTCCTATATTCAAAAGTTGTTATGGAGAAATTAGTTTAGGGTATGTTATCTACATGACTCATTTAATTAGGACACTTTTTTTAAGGAAAAAGGCAATGCCTCATAATTTCATTAATATGAAATTTTGATTACATCATGATCAATTACATCAGAAAACAGAAAATAATAATTAGTACTAAATTTATAAATTTCGAAACTTAAAGAACCGAAAAGCGAAAATTGTACTAAGATTTTACATTCTGCAGAAGAAATTGACATCATGATAATAGTTTCAAACCATTTTGTTTCTTTATCTTTTGAATCTTGATCATTGATATCATATATGTCAAATGCTTCCATAAAAAAGAATTAATATTCCCACAGTTCATAAATATGATTGTTGGATTAGTTGTTATTTCCTAATCCATTAATAATGGATTTGGAAACTTAATTCATAAATGTGCAAATATATTACTTCATTTCCTGTTTCAGTATTATGCTATCAATCACCGCTCACATTGCGTGATTAAGAGATGGTAATAAAAAAAATATAGTGATACATATATATATATAATTATATATAAAGATCATAATCATCTTTGTATCTATCTATTCAATTAGTAGAAAATCTCGTTTACCCACCAGAAAAACAATTGCAAGCATGAGTAGCAGATGCACAAATATTTTACCCACTATAAAATTGCGTTTTCCCCGTATATAAAGATTAAGTACTTGTCTTGCATATAAGTGTTCGCTTAGGCACCTTAGTCGCGCCTAGGCGCTAAGGCATGAGGCAACGGGCTTGGCGCCTCGCCTCGCCTAACGCCTTTTGCAACATAGACGAGTACAAAAAATGCCCAAATGAATACAACGATAAGATATCAAATTGAATAAACCATAAAAAATGCGTTAAGTTGTTGAGCACACCCATATCAAAATATCAAAGGCTTTACATAGCCAATACACAATCATAAACATAATGTTAGAGCATTGCTCGGTTAAACCCACTAGCGTTGGTATGTCAAGTTAGTTGTCAATTTTAGTTGCCAAAATGCATTGTTGATTTAGTATATTAAAGATAGTTTCGGACTAGATTAGGTCTAAGAAAAACTACTCTTAAGGATGAAGACTGAAGATTACAAGAAGACATCAACAACGACTTCATCAACAAAGGTATGTGGTAATTGATTTCATTTGGATTCTTGTTCAATTCTACTTTTGTAGTCTATCCAAACAAATGCTCACTCTATGGAACAATTCCTATGACAATAAATGTACATTTATATATATACACTCGAGGTTATTTGAGCCACGACTTTTGTGACAATAACCTTTATCCCTGGAAAGGTTCTCATGTTATAGTGAATGAGCTTATGAATTCCACGAGTCAAGAATCACTCAATTCTGAGTTATTACGATGAAATTATGAGTGATTTATTAAAGTAACAATTATAAGTGTTGTTGTAATTGTTACAGTTCGTTAGTAGGAAACAATCCATGGGCTGCTTGTAACGGTTCACGGACTTGGGCCCAATTACGTGACTAGAAGTCTTTTTTAGTCAAATTGGTGATGTTTCCTTATCTAGATAAGATGGATATTAATCCAAACATATTTGATTATCATTTTAAAGTATTTGTGATAACTCTTAATTCCTGCCTAAGTTAAAATGTGATTTATTCACATAAATACAATATTTGCTAATTATTTTGGCAAGAGTTGTAACTTAGGAATGACTCCCAAATTTAGGAGAGTCTTGAAAAAGGAAAATAGCTTTGCTTAGATTTGAAGCTATCTTTCACTATAAATAAAGGGTTCGTTTCTGCTACACGTTTTTTATCCCCTTTCGAAAATTGGTGTAAGCTCATAAGGTTGTTTTCCATGTCTTCTGTTCGTCCTGAACAAGAGTGAGATAAAAGTCTTTATATTGGGATCATAAAGCCAAGTTGGGTTTAATCTTCGTGATTGTTTATACAACTTGTAATCTAGGTTTTTCACCTCTTGTCTATTCTAAGGTTTTCTCTTCTAATATAAAACCATTCAAGAGTTGTTGATCATAAACCCTAGGTTTTGATAGATTCAGTTTCCGATAGTACACCAACACTTGTTAGTCGAAATCGGAAGATAGAAAAAAAACTTCAATTTAGGTATCTCGTAAAAAACCTTAAGAAGTTTTAAACAAGATATCTCTAGATTTATTCTAGTTGTTCTTGTTGTAGAATCATTAGGTTTCTTTTCCTATATTGAAGAGTATAATAATCCCTAATCTACAAGTTTGTTTGATATTACTTTTACCTAGTAATTGTTTTTATCAAAATAAACACAAGATTTCCAAAACCTTGATTTACATCTAAAAGGAAATCAAATCGGTATTTTGTGCAAACAAAAGATCTAATCGTATCAATTGTGTTGTTGTATCTTCTAAAGAGAGCCTTTGGTTCTGCTAGAAGATTTACGAGAAGAATTCATAAAGACAATCGGTGTTGTGCTAGAAGATTTATTAGTGCTGAAGCAGGTATTACATCTTGTCCGAATAGGTAGTAGGAATCTGGTGAAACAACTTATAATCAGTGTGTGTTTATTCTGGACTAGGTCACTGGGGTTTTCTACTTTTGCGGTTTCCTCGTTAACAAAATTTCTGGTGTCTGTGTTATTTCTTTTCCTTATTATATTTTATTTATATAATCGAAATAATACAGGTTGTACGTTAATCAATCATAGTTGTTAAATCCGACCTTGTTTGTTGGATAAGACTTGATTGATCTTGAACAATTGATTTTTTTATTTTCACATTGTTAGACCAGTCTGGACTAACCCTGTTTCAAGTGGACACTGTGTTGAAATATTCCTTTAGGGATTGTATCTTAAAGAGGTTTATACACGGTGGATATTGAATAGGTTGTGATTAACACAAAAGATTTTGGTTCAAGAGTTTCAAACTAAAATCAAGTTTACAGACTTGTTTCTGTTTAACTCTGATTGTGCTGAAATAGAGATATAGATATTTGGTATACTTTCCTTTAGATTGAATCTGACTGTCCAGTCGATTCTCTTAAAAGTATATTTAAGAAAGTTCTCTCAGATTTCCAAACGAATTGTTGGGTGTGGTTTTTAGACCCCCGCATTTTCAATTGGTATCAGAGAAGGCCAACACGCTAAGACCTCATAAGTCTGTGTCTGTAGCAATCTGATTCTATGGACAGAAGTGCTATCTCTATACACGTACCACCAGTCTTCGATGACACGAACTATTTATGGTAGGAAATTGCTACGCGTGCTTTTATACAAGCGCGAGATTTTCAATCATGGGTTCGTATTGTTAATGGCTATGATCCTCCATTAGTTACAGTAGACGGTGTAACTGTTGCAAATATTGGTGATTATGATAAACTTGAGATTCTTGCTGCAAAGCAAAATTCTGACGGATTAAATTCTATCATCCATGCCATTATCCCAGATCTTCAGCACCATGTTACTACATGTAATAAGTCTAAAGATGCTTGGGATATCTTAGAAACCGTATTCGAAGGGAGTGCCGCAGAGAAAGAAGCAAGGCTTCAAAATCTAGCTTCTGACTGGGAAAACCTTCGCATGTCTTATGATGAAACCTTTGATGAGTTTAACCAAAGACTTTCTTAAATAGTTAACTCCTCATATAAATTAGGAAGAACTATTCCGGAGAAAGTTATTGTGTCCAAAATTCTCAGGTCTCTACCATCAAGATACGAGTCTAAGAAACATGCCATTGAAGAAGCAAACGATCATTCTACACTCTCCAGAAATACTCTTGTTGGAAAGTTAAAGATCTTTGATAATGAACACGCATCTAGAAAAGAGGTGATTTCTCTTAAAGCTGCAAACAATTCTGAATCCTCTAAGGATAAATCTGGTTCGCCAGATGCTAAGGATGTTACTCCACGACAATTTAGAAAACTCTTGAGAGACAGGAAAAAGAGTTTTTCTAAAGTTACAACATCTCCTAATGATGATGTACAATGCTATAACTGTCGTGGTTTCGGGCACTTGTCTTCAGTATGTCCTAGCTGGAGTCATAAACAATCGGCATATGCAGCAGCTTTGCTTACTCTTGATGATGGACCCGAATATTATGATCACCAAGAGAACGCAGGCGAGGTTGCATTATCTTCTAAAAAAATTCTTTCGGATACTGATTTTGATTCTGTCGAAGAAGTGTTCCATAAAGATCCAGTTGCTAATAATCTTCTTAAGGAATGTCATCCAAAACTCTCGGAAGCTGAAAGCACCATACTCAGTGAGAAAGTTAAATATGAAAGACTTCGTTGTCAGAATAAAGACTTGCAAGACCAACTTGATTCTATTGGTGCAAGAGATTATCTCAACGAAATACGAATGCTTAAAGAAGAAATTGTCGGAAGTCGAGATCGGGAAAATATTCTTCAAGCAAAGCTAGATAACTTGGAGAACATTGAGATGAACTTGTTATTTGATTCAGAACGAGAAGATCTTAAAGTTCAATGTGAATCATCCAAGAATGATCTAGTTATTGCGCTCGAAAAGGTCAAAAGGTTGGAAGAAGAAAACTCGAGCTTAAAAGAGAGTCTGTCTAGAAATAGCAGCTCAAGAAAATTAACCTCGATATTGGGAGCATGTAGAATTCATCGTGATACACGAGGATTGGGCTATGAAGAAATAGACGGTCCTGGTATTAGCAAAGAGGTAAAATTTGTCAGAGCTAAAGATTTTTCTAAAGAAAAACCTTCCACGGTTGACAAAAGTGAAGGATCTCTACCAACTGCCGATGACGAAAAGAGGAAATTCTGTCAAACTCCAAAGAAAGCACATACACATTCAGTTAACACTAAACATAACTTTTTTCATTTTACTAAACATTGCTTTTATTGTGGAAAACCAGGTCGCTTGCAAAGGAATTGTAGATATCTTAAACGAGATAAAACCAGATCTAATTCTGTTAAGATGACAAGATCTGATGTTCCAAACTAGAGAAAAACTGAGACTCATAATTTCAGTTCTTCTAGTATTCCCTCCAAGAAGTTTCATAATTATATTGGGGAGAAAAAGAAATATGTTGCTCCAAAAGCTACTCATAAATGGGTACCAAAGAGGATTAATAAAGCAACGAGTACTATTAAGAAGGATCTTCCAGACAAGAGTTCGACAAGGGATAACATCTTAAAAATGTATGGAACAACTATTGAAAGTTTCAAGAAGTTGTTAAATTCCTAGAGTCCATGCATGATTTTGTTTCAAATACTTGTGGTGAGTAAGATTTTGTTCACCTCAACACAACCTGATTGTGTTCGAAGTGCATCCTCACTAAGAAGGCCTAGTACATGCAGTGAGGATTGCAAAAGAATCGGGGCGCACATATTATGTTGGGTAATTTTTGAATATGTGGAACAATTTATTGTTTCGAGCTGAGTCTAACTCGCTTACATATTTCTCGAAATATGTGTTGGTAAGCTTTCGCTTTGACCAAATTCATCTTATATTATAAGAAAATTTCCGAGTAACATCTTACATGGTTTGTGTGATACAATCATTTGGTGTAAGACTTGGAATGTTTCGATAATGATTATTTCAATATATTGAAAATTGCTTTGATGCAATAGTGTGTGAAAACGGTTATTGTCATTATAGAAGAATGTTTCAATGATTGAAATAAAGAGTTAAGAATGTAACCATGTTTGGATATAAGCATATATAGTGTGTTCGCACATTAGTGTATAAATCCACAAACCGGGAACCAAGTGTATGCATATGTGTGTATACCAAATTGGTGAAGGAGACAAGATAATTATGCGTACCCGTACGCATACTGGCGGAAGTTTTCGAACCGAAAATATCTGCTGAGTTTGGGAATTACAAAATCCTAAACTAGTCACCTTAAGTATGCGTACCCGTACGCATACTGGCGGAAGTTTTCAAACCGAAAATTTCTGCTGAGTTTGGAAACTTAACAAACTCAAATCTGGTTGCTTAAGTACGCATACCCGTACGCATACTAAAGCTGGTTACTTTGTCAAATCGGTCAGTTCATGGACTTAAACATTTAAATCATAAGGAATGCAATCTTTACAAACCGTGGCTATAATGTTCATGATTGATTCAAGTGAATCAAACCGAGTTGGTTTCAATTGTGTTTTCTATTGCAATTGAACAACTCTTTAACTAGCTAGTTTCATTTGAGTCATTTGAACTAGTTATGGTTAAGATGAATATGGTTAAATACCACGCGTATGATTCTTAATTACCTAACTTGATTTGTGATTAAAATTCTTAAGCATAACAGGTTAGAAGCAATAATCAAAACCATTGGATGTTGGTTTTTATTGTCAAAGAATATTTTTCATACACTGATGGTAACCATTCTTGGTGTAAATCCTGGTGAAAAATGTTATTCTTCCTTCTAAGCATATCAATTTTTGTTTAATTTATACAAGTTTGTATCTTAGAAAAGATGATCACAATACTTGATCCTCATGATTATATATTGTGTATTGTTACCATGAGACAGTTCTATTTATTTAGTAACACGATCTCATGAGAGACTTTCAATGATTGGTCCTTAGCTCGTATCTCCTTGTGGGATTTCTAAAATCCAATATATAGATCCTTGTCCTTGGAGAAAGGTCACTCTTGTTGTTCATTCGGGAATGATATTTTATGGGGGAGAGTTAATTTTGAACTTGTGCCTAATTTCCAAATCTTTGTGGGGAGAAGCGGTTGTGGAACATGTAGGGGTTAACTTGTATCTTAATAAACTCCTTGATGAAGTCACTAAGTTTCGACTCTGTGATATCATCTAAAGTAAAGTTGATATGTTTTATTTTGGTCAAGAAGTTTCTCTATGAAAATTTCATGAGGATCCCACTTGTTTTCGTACCTTTGCCAATTTATATTGACAAAAAGGGGGAGAATTATCTTGTAATTCACACTACATATACAAATAGTTTACGGATCATTATGTAAGGGGGTGTGGTTTTCATGTCTAGATGAAGTATTGACTAAGGGGGTGTGATACATATCACCGTAGTATTATTGTCAAAGTTGTGATACAATTGAACTTTGATATTGTGTAATAATACTATGACGGATCTTCAACAAGTACAGGATGAGCACACGCATAGTTGAAGAACCAAGGAAATCAAGCATGTCAGATTTTGGAGCTGTAATGAGTACAATCCATATGTAAAATGGTTTTGTCACTAAAATTGACAAAGGGGGAGATTGTTAGAGCATTGCTCAGTTGAACCCACTAGCGTTGGTATGTCAAGTTAGTTGTCAATTTTAGTTGCCAAAATGCATTCTTGATTTAGTATACTAAAGATAGTTTCGGACTAGATTAGGTCTAAGAAAAACTACTCTTAAGGATGAAGACTGAAGATTACAAGAAGACATCAACAAGGACTTCATCAACAAAGGTATGTGGTAATTGATTTCATTTGGATTCTTGTTCAATTCTACCTTTCTAATCTATTCAAACAAATACTCACTCTATGGAACAATTCCTACGACGGTAAATGTACATTTATGTATATATCCTCGAGGTTAAAGAACCGAAAAGCGAAAATTGTACTAAGATTTTACATTTTGCTGAAGAAATTGACATCCTGATAATAGTTTCAAACCATTTTGTTTCTTGATCTTTTGAATCTTGATCATTGACATCGTATATGTCAAATGCTTCCATAAAAAAGAAGTAATATTCCCAAAGTTAATAAACATGATTGCTGGATTAGTTGTTATTTCGTAATCCATTAATAATGGATTTGGAAACTTAATTCATAAATGTGCAAATATATTACTTCATTTCCTGTTTTAGTATTATGCTATCAATCACCGCTCACATTGCGTGATTAAGAGATGGTAATAAAAAAAATATAGTGATACATATATATATATATATAACTGTATATAAAGATCATAATCATCTTTGTATCTATCTATTCAATTAGCAGAAAATATCGTTTACCCACCAGAAAAACAATTGCACGCATGAGTAGCAGATGCACAAATATTTTACCCACCATAAAATTGCGTTTTCCACATATATTAAGATTAAGTACTTGTCTTGCATATAAATGTTCTCTTAGGGCACCTTAGTCGCGCCTAGGCACTAAGGCATGAGGCAACGGGCTTGGCGCCTCGCCTCGCCTAACGCCTTTTGCAACATAGACGAGTACAAAGAATGCCCAAATGAAGACAATGATCGATAAGATATCAAATTGAATAAACCATAAACAATGCGTTAAGTTGTTGAGCACATCCATATCAAAGTATCAAAGGCTTTACATAGCCAATACACAATCATAAACATAATGTTAGAGCATTGCTCAGTTAAACCCACTACCTTTGGTATGTCAAGTTAGTTGTCAATTTTAGTTGTCAAAATGCATTCTTGATTTAGTATACTAAAGATAGTTTCGGACTAGATTAGGTCTAAGAAAAACTACTCTTAAGGATGGAGACTGAAGATTACAAGAAGACATCAACAAGGACTTCATCAACAAAGGTATGTGGTAATTGATTTCATTTGGATTCTTGTTCAATTTTACCTTTCTAATTTATCCAAACAAATGTTCACTCTATGGAACGATTCCTATGACAATAAATGTACATTTATATATATACACTCGAGGTTATTTGAGCCACGAATTTTGTGACAATAACCTTTATCCATGGAAAGGTTCTCATGTTATAGTGAATGAGCTTACGAATTCAACGAGCCAAGAATCACTCAATTCCGAGTTATAACAATGAAATTATGAGTGATTTATTAACGTAACAATTATAAATGATGTTGTAATTGTTACAGTTCGTTAGTACGAAACAATCCATGGACTGCTTGTAACGGTTCACGGACTTGGGCCCAATTGGTGATTTTTGCTTATTTAGATAAAATGGCTATTAATCCAAACATATTTGATTACCATACTAACGTGTTTGCGATAACTCTTAATTCCTGCCTAAGTTAAAATATGATTTATTCACATAAATACAATATTTGCTAATTAATTATTTATTTAATTATTTTGGAAAGAGTTGTAACTTAGGAAAGACTCCCAAATTTAGGAGAGTCTTGAAAAAAGAAAGTAGCTTTGCTTAGCTTTCAAGCTATCTTTCACTATAAATAAAGGGTTTGTGACTGCTACACGTTTTTTTATCCCCTGTGGAAAATTGGTATAAGCTCATAAGGTTGTTTTCCATGTCTTCTGTTCTTCCTGAACAAGAGTGAGATAAAAGTCTTTGTATTGGGGATCACAAATCCAAGTTGGGTTTAATCTTCGTGATTGATTATACAACTTGTAATCTAGGTTTTTTACCTCTTGTCTATTCTAAGGTTTTCTCTTTTGATATAAAGCCATTCAAGAGTTGTTGATCATAAACCCTAGATTTTGATAGATTCAGTTTCTGATCGTATACCAACACTTGTTAGTCGAAATCAGAAGCTAAAAAGAAAACTTCAATTAAGGTATCTCGTAAAAAACCTTAAGAAGTTTTAAACAAGATATCTCTAGATTTATTCTAGTTGTTCTTGTTGTAGAATCATTAGGTTTCTTTTCCTTTATTGAAGAGTATAAGAATCCCTAGTTCACAAGTTTGCTTGATATTACTTTTACCTAGTAATTGTTTTTATCAAAATAAACACAAGATTTCCAAAACCTTGATTTACATCTAAAGGAAATCAAATCGGTATTTTGTGCAAACAAAACATCGAATCGTATCAATCGTGTTGTTGTATCTTCTAAAGAGAGCCTTGGGTTCTGCTAGAAGATTTACGAGAAGAATTCCCAAAGACAATCGGTGTTGTGCTAGGAGTTTTATTAGTGCTGAAGCAGGTATTACATCTAGTCCGAATAGGTAGTAGGAATTTGGTGTAACAGATTATAATCAGTGTGTGTTTATTCTGGACTAGGTCCCGGGGTTTTTCTTCTTTTGCAGTTTCCTCGTTAACGAAATTTTTGGTGTCTGTGTTATTTCTTTTCCGCATCAAAATCATCAAATTTTAATTAATCTATTAATTTACAACTTTCAAAGGGATAAAATACAAAAATAAATATTTCAGAAAATTAGAAGGAATCCTAGCGACAAGCTGGTCTCCAACTCCTTTCTGAATAAAAATCTCTAATCTGTGGAAAAAGTCATTAACTTTCTTCGCAGTAACATCAAACCTAGACAGATGGTTATGCAACCTATTCAATAAAACCACCAGGTCATCACCCAAATCACCGAGTGTCGTAAAATCCAATGCGCCAAAACCATAACCTTGATCTAAACATTTATCAAGATATTTTTTATTTTTACGAGTAATAGCATTGCCCAAAGCAACACCTGGATGAAAACTACTAGCCCAATTACCAGTGAAAGGCGAGACCCCAGTGACATCAAAACACACATCACGACCATTGTCCCAGTTGAGAACCAGAATGTCAGCAGGACGCAACCCATTTCCCTCATTGGACAAGAAACCTAAATTGACTTCCTTCCTGGAAGGGACTCCAGCACGGAAAAGCATGTCAACAACAGTGTCACGAGCGATCATGAAGATATTTAATCCCCACATCCTTCGCACAATGCAAGTAATGATCTCCAAAGCATTCCATATCTTTACCACATGAAGTACATGAGCTATTTTCGGGAAATAAAGGAATACCCAACTGATAGATCAAAACAGCACTAAATTGTCTGGCACCAACCCTCTGATTAAGACCTTCAATAAGTAAAGCCTTGAGGAAATCTTGAGCATGACTAGCTTTGTTACATTGCCAAAGGGCACTGTCATGGATAGTCATAGCAAATTTGGATGGAAACTCCTTCATGACAACGTCAAAATATTTGACTGCCAAAGTGTTCATGGGATGGGGGGCAGTTAAATCAACGTTGACTTCAGGACCACAAACATTCGAGAACAACTCAAGAGCATGCTGAAGACCTATATCGGGACCTTGGAGAGAGGTGTTGTGAAGGATGACATATTGGAGAGGCTGTGTTTGGATACATGACGCTAAATAACAATAGTGCATAGCATCAGCCATAAAATAAATACCTAGTCCACCGTACCTGAGAGGTAAAGAAGCAATCTGAAGCTACAACAGACCCAAGCCAGGTCCATCATTCGTGACAATGTGACGCAAGTGCTGGAACAGGTGTGTGTCGAAGGCGACTTGAGAGTCAGCTAGGTACTCCTGCCTAGTAGTTCTCATGGAGAAATACAATTTAGAAACCCCTGCACAGCTTCTCAGTAGGTGTAACTCGCACTGTGGATCTTCTAATAATTTCAACACTGCATCCATCAAGGATGTAGTCTTGTTCACCCTATTACGAACCAAATTACTGCAAAAATTGTGATCCAAGCTAACCTGGCCACCAAGAAGCTTGACACCATGAAACGGCCTGCTGACTTGAGGAGGAAAAACACTATCACATCTAGCGTCTACCGAAGGCCAGAAAACCTCGGTTTTGGAAACGTTCAGGTGAAGCCCAAATTTACCTCCTTCGGTTTGAATGATATTGAAATCCTTGGAAACCATTAAAGTATCCCCAATCAAGGTTCCATCGTCTAAATACCAAGCCTGAAGGTCCAAATGGCACCGTTCAGTAATCATTTTTACCAAAGGATGAGACCGAGAGGGTCACCCTGTTGAACCCCTTGTGCTGACAATGGGTTCTAACCTCTTGCAACATAGCAGTTCTATTCACCATATTAAAGGAGTTGCGAAAATCCACCAACAACATTGACATGGAAGAGCAATGACCTTTTTCTAGGATAAGTCGGTTAACAGAGTGTAATATAGCTTTACCACCACAGGGACTCCAACACCAAACTGGAAATCCTCTAAATAAGAACACGTTTGCTTACCAACTGCTTGCGATGGAACTTTGGAAACAAGGCGTCTCCACACGGTACCAACATCGATGGGTCGAATGCCCCCATCAGGCTTAATAAGAGGCGTAATAGGTGCACTAGCTACGTATTCTCCCAACTGTGTAGGGCATAAACCCTCAAGCCACGGATTTATCACCCCGTTAATGGAAGTCAACAATTCATCAGCGACGGCCTCGGCAGATCCATTAAGAGCATCCAATAGGTGTTGAACCCTTAAACCGTCTCTATCGCAAGAAGTACCCCACGGAAAACTTCGAATTCTTCCAAGGACCATCTCACAGGATGAGACAACACTGCCAGTAACCGCAGGCATGGTGGGGATGACGGGAGGAGGTGCATATGGATGTTTATCAATCAAACCCTTCAAAGTGTCCTCTCTAGTAGGAGCGATACCACTAGAGGTTAAAACCTTAATAGTAACAGTAAACAAACCATTCCTGATCTTTTTCTTACACACCCTAAGGTTTAAAACTTCCTGGCTAACTTTCTTACGCTGCGTCTTCTTGGGATGTCGATGTTCTGCCAACAACTCGTGAATCAACTTGAAACAGCCATTAGGATCATACCATTGTGAGATAGAGCGATTGATAGAAGTTGCCTGCAACTTCTTTCGAACACCCGACTTCTCCTCTTGACTGTTTTTGGGAATATATAAATGCAACACACAAACAGGCAAGGGCAATAATTGAACCCAATTAATGACATCCCTGGGGTTTGATAACACTCTATCTAAAGTAAACTTCAGTACTCTAGAGAATTGTAGTTTACATTTAGGAGGAATGTTCTTAACAGTTTTAAACTGTTTTTGAAAAACCCCATTTAGAAGTTCCAAGTCGAGGCAAGCAGGACTAGTGTGTAGTTCATCCAAGTCATTACAAATGGCAGGGAGCGCCAACATAGGAGGAGGGGAAGGAGGGAAGGATATACCGTGGATAATGAACTCAGCTTCTCTGCCATTACAAGGTCCGGAAAGAAAACCACCAGGGTGTAGCTGAGACTTGCAATCTCTACTCCAAGAGTGAATCTGCATACAATCGCCGCATAACCACATTTGGAGCTGAGACAATACCACCTCATAACCTTGATAAACATCATGAACAGATTCCATCCTGTGTCTACAACGATCAGTTTCTTTCCCATTCAGAAAACGTTTATCGTTTAAGTGCTTAATCAGAGACCCCCTGACATAACCTCTGCCTCCAACCCCATCACTACAACTATCGTATCCCTTGAAAGGACAATGGAAGAACGAACCAGTTTGTGATGATGCCTGGGAATCACACCTGCCATGTGAAAGGATAGTTTTAGGCATAACCCTAAAAAAACAAACCCTAGGTTGATGCTCCGCAGAAGGGAAGCAATCGTTTGGAGAAGAGATCTTCCACCCAGAGAGGAATCACAGAAGAAGAAAGAGGGTTGATCAAAGAAACCCTAAATCCTTCACCGGAAACCTCACGGAGTCGCCTTCACGGAGTCGCCGGAGACTCTCTCTCCAGTTGTTTAAATGAATGAATTATATTTTATTTATATAATTGAAATGATACAGGTTGTACGTTAATCAATCATAGTTGTTAAATCCGACCTTGTTTGTTGGATAAGACTTTATTGATCTTGAACAATTGATTTTGTTATTTTCACATTGTTAGACCAGTCTGGACTAACCCTGTTTCAAGTGGACACTGTGTTGAAATATTCCTTTAGTGATTGTATCTTAAAGAGGTTTATACACGGTGGATATTGAATAGGTTGTGATTAACACAGAAGATTTTGGTTCAAGAGCTTCACACTAAAATCAGGTTTACGGACTTGTTTCTGTTTAACTCTGATTGTGTTGAAATAGAGATATAGATATTTGATATACTTTCTTTTAGATTGAGTCTGACTGCCTAGTCGATTCTCTTGAAAGTATATTGAAGAAAATCCTCTCAGATTGCCAAACGAATTGTTGGGTGTGGTTGTTACACCCACGCATTTTCACATAAAAAACAAGTGAGTTCGCAATAATTAATCTACTGTGAAGGTCCAATTCACCAATTGTTTAAGTTTATCAGAAAATCACCATATCATCCCGAACAATCTTTAAGGTTAACATTGATACGGAATGCCCCTTATGGGCCCGACAAACTCAGCAGTAGGGTTGATAACCAAGAGGATGCTCAACACAATTTATAAATAGTTCGCAAACATCGTTAAATACGAGTATCGAACAAATCATCAACAAATATTGATGAAAGTAACTTACCTAAGATTTATCCGTATAAAACAAGATCATAAAAACATGTAAGTATTAAATCATAGAGCTGGGCATAAGCTCAGAATTCGTCAAATGCACCAAATCATTGAGTTTGTGCGAAAAACCTGTTTTAAACCACTTACACTCAAAAATTTCCATGAGATTTGTACAAGTCATAAACTAAACCAATTTTTTTTATCATATATGAAGCCTGTTTTAAAAACTATATGAAGCCTCTATTCATATAAAAATTACCAGGAAAAAAAAAATAAATTCAACATCTCAAAGAAATAACGACGTAAGTATAAAACATCAATAGAATTCAAAAATTTCAGATTGCAGAGCATGTACTCAAAGAATTGTGTAAACTTCGTTACGCGACAAAACTGAATGGTTCTTGGCTCATTTTTAAAGAAAAACATAAGCTACCATATAAAAGTTACATAAAAAAATAATAAGCTCGGGACCAAGTCTAAAACACACTAAAAAATTCTGTCAGTAATATTTCAACCAGAAAAACTATTGATCTAATATTACTCACTCAAAAATTCGTACACGCTTTGTTTCTCATGTGAATCCATTGGTTCTTGGCTCATTTGAAAGAAGAAAGGTTAAGCTATCATTTGGAAAAATATAAACGAAAATAATAAATATAGTAACAAGGTAGGAAATCTCTGGAAAAATCAGACATAAATGTTTACGGAAAGATATAGTTTTAAGAGTTCAAACTTGAAATTTTCTTCCCCGACTTCATTACTTATCGGAATCTATTGATTCTTGCACAATTTTAAAGAAGAAAACGCCCTCTTTCATATGAAAAATATAACCAAAAATATAGGTTAAATGAGATAGATGTAAAACTAGTTTTAAAACAAGACAGAAAGATGATTTCATCAATCTGTGAAATGCTTTAAATCAAATTCCAAGATGAAGTAGTAATTATTTCCAATAAATTCAAAGAACCCATGGATAGATTTACATGTAAAATAGGTCAAACATCAAGTTAGATGAAATGCCTAACTTAATTCATGAACCCTAAATTTGAAATCAAATGATAACAAACATGCAATAGCTCATCTTACAACATTTCATAAGAACATGAATTAAATTAAACATGAAACCAGAGAATAAAATTTCATCAAAGTGAATTTAAAGTGGTTTCAAGTAAGAAATTCCCCCTACATTTTGTACAATTGAAGCTTCCAAAGAAGTAAATCAAATCGATTGATTGCAAGATATAAATGAAGCTTCAATTCCGAGTTTCAATTTCGTGATAAAATCTCTTTGCTTTGCTATAGGAAAGAAGAAAATCAAGAATGAAAGGAAAGAGTTGATTTCGTCAAAATTTCAATAATGAAAACTTTTTAAAGCAAACAAAATATCTAAAATGCCCTTACTTCATATTACATTCGACGCATACCCCAGACAGGTGTCGCTTTGCGGAAATTCGAGTTTAAATAACTCTATTAACGTCCGTATACGCTACGAGCAAGCTCACACGAGGAGAAATATAGTTTTCTCAAGCAAAACTCAAAACAACTACACACTACATATTGCGTTATTTCTAGTCTCCCAATCCAAATGGATTGGGCTCGCACCCTAATATTTTATTAAAAAATATTTGGATATTACGACATGCTTCAGCAGTTAGTGTCATTGTAGTATGTTGGGTACTTACAATAGGGCTAAGGGATACTTCTACTAGCCCGAAATGAAGTAGGATATCATGCATTTTGTTGCCAGTTGATGTTTGTCAGTGCAATAGACATGATCATACTTCTCCCGTCGATCTTCTACAACCTTTACCTATACCTAATACTGCATGGCAACATATCTCAACGAATTTTATCGAAGGACTTCCATTATCTAATAAAAAATTTGTAATTTCGGTGGTTGTTGACATGTTGACAAAATATAGTCATATTTCATTGCTTTAAGCTATCCCTTCACAACCATTTATGTAGCTAAGGAGTTTCTTCACCACAACTTTAAGTTACATGGCCTTCCATCTTCCATGGTTTCTGACAGAGAAAAAAAATTTATCAACCTTTTTTGGCAGGAGTTATTCAAATCAATGGGTTCCATATTAAACCTCAGCACAACTTACCATCCTTAGATTGATGGCCAAATAAAGAGAACCATTGCATGCGTGGGACTATACTTAAGATGCATGACATGTACCACTCATAAACTTTGGGATAATTGGTTTTTTGGATGTTGAGTGGGTAGGAAATCTTGAGGACAAATGGTCAATTTAATAGATTTTGTTTATTCTTTAGTGATAATCCAATTTTTTGGTCTTTAAAGAAACAACTCACCTTTTATCGTTTTTCGACTGAAGTAGAATATCAATCACTTGCTCATACTGCTGTTGGGGATTTTTAGGTTTGCAAGATTCTTAAAAATTTACATGTATTTTCACCTTCATCTCCTACTATATCCCGTGACAACAATGGTTAAATTGCCCAGTCTTCAAATCTTGTATTTCATAGTTGAATGAAACATCTACTTTTGACTTCCACTTTTTATGGGAATTACTGAAATCTCAATCTATCTAGGTAACATATGTATCTACACATCGTCAGGTGGAGAATGTGTTCACGAAAGGTCTTGGTGCTCCAAAATATGAATTACTTTGTGACAAGCTGAAATCTCCTATTCAGCTTGTATATGGATAATAACAGTCTTTATTTTCTAAGCATGTCTCGTATAAGAGTCTGTATCTTATCCTTATATAGACTAATATATAGATTACTCCTCTTGATTTCTCTCACTATCACTATCATGCTTTTACCGTGAAATACTACTTTCATCACTCAAAAAGTGTATTTTTCACCACAAACACAAAGTTATATCCATAGCAAATACCAAATTAGTAACTACTCCAAAGATAAACTAATACCGTCTTTCCTCACAAATATAAAGAATAAAAAGCAGAAAATTGATTGTTTTCCTCCACGATTTATATGGACTGATACCATTTCATATAGGACAAAAATTCTCAAACAATCCTGATCGTTGGATTCACTAAATGGTATGGGTCCCTAGTAGTGTCGGTATCATCCCATATAAATCATGATTTTCCTCCCACAAAAAAATAAGTCTTTCACTCTTTTAATTTTTAACAGTAGTCACACACAACTCCCTAAAGTGCGAGTCAATCCTGAACTCGATTGTTGAAGATCATCACTACCAAACCCATACCAACAAAGACTAGCAGATTAGATTAGAGTGTTCTCATCAAAAAATACAAACAAATAATTAGATTCGATTCTTATATAAAAAAACCCCAGTGTTGTAAATGTTTATGATTGTATTAAGGAATCTGATTCAGTTTGACCCCCGCAAACAAGATCTTTGTATTTCAAAAAATAAGAAGAAGATCTGCACGTGGAAGCTTCCCAGTAATATCCTCCCAAACCCATAAATATTGTCATTTCTAGAAAAGACTTTTACCTTAATCGGTGAATCAAGTGCACAAAGTCTTCAGAGATTCAAGAGGCTAACTGTACCTTAATTGGTGTGAGACTTGGTTAGGCCTCAACTACATTCCAGTCCGAAGTTAACTTGTAGTAGGCTAGAGTCTGTAGCGGCTTAATACAGTGTGGTGTTCAAGTCTGGACTACGTCCCGTGGTTTTTCAGCATTTGCGGTATCCTCGTTAACAAAATTTCTGGTGTCTGTGTTATTTATTTTCCGCATTATATTTTTTTATATAATTGAAATATCACAAGTTGTGCGTTTTTCAATCACAGTTGATAAATCCGACCTTATTTGTTGGATATAACTTGATTGACACTCGGACATTGGTCTTTGGTACCATCCGAGTTATTCTCATAACAATCAGGTTCACGGATTTCTATCTGTTTGATTTACTGATTGTGTCGAGAAAGAGATAAAGCTCTTTGATATCTTTCTTAATTGAGATTCATTAATTAATTTGGTGCGCTCGGAGTTATATTGGAATTTAGTCCATACGGATTGCCGAACGAAATATTGGGTGTGGTTGTTGTACCCCGTGTTATCTGTCTTTGCTAAGCCTGTCTCGTATAAGAGTTTGTATCTTATCCTTATATAGACTAATATAAAACTCCTTTTGATTTTTCTCACTATCACCATCACGCTTTTACAATAAAATACTACTTTCGTCCCTCAAAAAGTGAATCTTTCACTTTTCTGGATTGAGTTTAGAATTGGCTCGCACAATATAAAGTTGTGTGCTTAACCAATACCAAACTAGTAATTACCCCAAACCTAAGTACTATCCTTCCTCGCAAATTTGGAGAATAAAAAGAAGAAAATATACTATTTCCCCCACAAAAAGTGATTCTTTCACTTTTTTAATTTTTAATAGTCACACAGAACTCCCTAAAAGCCAAGCACTATGATGCTTAGTTAAAGCATATATAACAACCTCACTTAGCTATATATAGCTTAGTTAAAGCTAAGGGAAAAGGGTCTCAGGACAACCTCACTATGATGTTGTGCCGTCCCTTAGCCATACTGCACGAAAACTCAGATTCTGTTGAAATAGTGGAAAACAGAAACTGAGTTTCTTTTTTCTTTTTTTTCCCCAATTTTTTTCCGTTGGAGTAATCGTATAGGTTAATATATAGGTAAAAGAAAGAGTTTTAGTAAGAAAAAAAGAGTGAAAAAGAGAAGTTTTAGTGTAAAACTTTGAAACCAGAAACAGATACTCAATTTCCGTATAAAATCCCACGAATACACAATATCCGTTTCAACTAACAAACGAATACTCAGTTTCCGTAAAACAGAAAATCACGCGATCATTTCCTTCCTTACAAGGTGTATTAAATGTGATCCACTTTTAAATAAATGTAGCTAAGGAATATCGCTACACTTAAACGATATGAAAGACCATAATGTTTAGATTTCGCCTACAATTAAACTATAACGAAGTGAAATCGCTTTCCATGGTAGTGCTTGGCCTAAAGTCTTGACCCATGGACTAGAAGATTAGATTAGAGTGTTGTCATCAAAAATATAAACAAATACTCCCTCCGTTCTTAAATAATAGGCTGAATTACTTATAGATCCTATTATAGTGTTCTTACTTAGTGGCAGGTCCACCCACTAAAGCCCAGTAAGCGGAGGTCCATAATAAAAAGAAAACAGAAAAATGGACCCAACTTTTTAAGCCCTGGTCCTGCACACATGTGGAACATATGGAACGTATTTTTAAATACCGAAAACACCCTCAAGTATATAAAAGCAGTAACCAAATCCATTTCTTCTTCATTTTCTCGATCTATTCTTCTTCTTCTTCTTCTTCTTCTTCTTCTTCTTCTTCTTCTTCTCATCTGTGGTTCGGTGAAGAGCTCCGGCTATGAAGATCTTCTGAGGTGTTGATCAATTCGTGAACTCAAACTAAGATTAATCGGTAGGTTCACTTCCTTACTGTTGGTATAGTTTAGGTTAGTTTAGGTTTTCATTTTTCCTTTCTTCTTCAAAAGCTTATTTTAATTTAGGTTTTTTTTCTTCTCGGATTAGAGAAATTTTCATGTTTATAGCAAAATCTAATGTTTAGGTATTAGATCTGATGTTGATAGTAAACTGGAAGAGTTTACTTTCGTCGATTTGGTATGATCTCTGAGTGTGTTTGTGTTGCACCGCGTTTTTTAATTGATTTTTGGGTTCGATCCATGAGTAGGTATATGTAATAATGAAATATTTTCTTTGATTCGGTTATATTCAGAGTTTTGTCATTGTTTTTGGGTTCGATCCATGAGTACGTATGTGTAATACTGAAATATCTGCTTTGATTCGTTTGTATTCAGAGTTTTTTCATTGTTTTTGGATTCGATCCATGAGTGTATTTGTGTTGCACCGCGTTTTTTAATTGATTTTTGGGTTCGATCCATGAGTACGTATATGTAATACTGAAATATCTGCTTTGATTCGTTTATATTCAAAGTTTTGTCATTGTTTTTGGGTTCGATCCATTAGTACATATGTGTAATACTGAAATATGTGCTTTCATTCGGTTATATTCAGAGTTTTGTCATTGTTTTTGGGTTCGATCCATGAGTACGAAGATTTTTAGAACATCTTGATCGATTCAAGAACCCAAATAGATTCTAGCCTTTGGTAAGTTGATTTTCCTTATTAATACTTGGATTTTCCAAATAAGGATACATGTAAGTTTGACTTAGGGAGGTGTTCTACCTAGATTGTAGAGTTAGCTGTTTGATGCTTCCCAACCAATAGCTTGACATGTATAGTTTCCAATAAACATTAAACAGCATGGTGGCCGTTTGCGATCCTCTTAGTCACTTCTGCCGGTTTTCAAGAAATTCTAAGGGTTTTCTTCCGAGTGTGTTGAAATTTATCCAATTTTGTACTAGTTAATGTTTATTAGAAAAAGTCGTTTTTATCAGTAAACCTCAGGATGTCTTTTCAAATTCCTTCTAGGCAGAATTCAGTTTTTCAATTAAGGAGACATGTAGGGAGGTGTTCTGCGTAGAAATTATTGTAGAGTTAGCCGGTCAATGCTTACCAACCAATAGCTTGAAATAAAAAAGTTTTTCTGTTCTTCTCTTGTTACTTGCAGTAGGAAATACTAAGAATGTCACTGCTAACTTTATTCTGTACAGGAAGTTGGAAGATATCCTGGATACTTTTGCTGACAGAGTTTCTAAACCACACCTTTATCTGACTGATAAGATGCAAATCGCCCTTGGTAAGATCTGTAGATAGTTTTCTTTTGATCTCCTATTTCCCCATGAGAAGCTTTATCGCTATTGCTAATCTGAGAACTTACTACCTATTTTAGTACCAAACATTTGTTAGCTTTTTGGTGTTTGACTTGGCGAGTCTGTAAATATACGAAGCAAACTATCCACATCACATTGCACTTCATTCTTGAATGATTTGCCCAATTCAAATCATATTGTAGTTTTATTTACAATTTGCCATCTAGTTTAATGCAAATTTGAGGATGTTTTTATAATGAGTCATAGGAAATCTCCAAAGTTCAAAATGCAGTTTTGGGCACATCTCTTTGATAGGGCAAATTATTTGGTCATTTCACTTGTTCAGCTTGTGCCATTATAACTAGCTCTGCAATGTTGGGCATTCCAAAGTTCTGATGTCCTGTGCCCCGACTTGTGTTCTTTTAGAGTTAGCCAATTGCTCTGCAATGCTCTCATACTCTTGAACCTCAGTTTTCTTCTTGTTATCTGTGTGCTTACTTCATTGAATTTGCTTTGCAGCTGGTGGTTTGGGTCATGGTGTGGCCCATGCTGTCTTTTTCTGTCTAAGCCTGTTGACACCTGGGTTTGGTAAGGAAACATTTTACGTTGAGAGGTGCTCACCGATGCCATTTTTTCTCGTCTCTGGTGAGTCACTTCCTTGCCAGTTTTTTATTTCTTTTCCTGGTTTTCTTACATAATTTGTTACCTCCACACGTTCTCCATGGTTATAGCTTTCAATGGGTACGCAGAAGGGAACAAATCAGACCAAATATTCGTCCCAGCAGTTCATCTAATTGCAGTATCAATGGTTAGTATAAATTTTATATAAATTTTTCTGTGTTTACTGTGGATTTGTAGGTTTTCCTTTTTTTTTCCTATGATTTAATACTGTACTGAAGAAATATTATAGATTAAATTGTATGATCCTACAATATATGTGATGTAATACGTTTTCTAATTTATTTATCATTGACTCTTACAGATTTGTACTCTACCTGGAAGCAGTGCAGCAAATATGTACTCGAATTTGTAAGCATTCAGATATATAATCGGATTTGTAAGCAGTACGACAGATATGTACTCAAATTTCTAAGCAGTGCGATAAATATGTAATCAAATTTGTAAACAGTGTAGCAAATATGTAATCGAATTTTTAAGCAGTGTACCAGATATGTACTCAAATTTGTAAGCAGTGTAGACACACACGTTTGGTAGTAATGGGTATTATGGACATTTCCATGTTTTAATTAATTTTGGACCTCCGGATAAAAAAAAGATCCGGTTGGACCCTACTATAAATAACTATATGGGCCTAGGACCAAACAAGAAAATAAATGTCTAAAAAAATTAGGCTGGTTTCCTAATTAGGAAAGTCAAATGTTAATTTAGTTTTCTGGGACCACTTTTCTCTTAACTTTTTTTTATAACAAGTGTTATGTGGACCATTTCATTATACTTCTTTTGGTGACAAGTGTCATGGGGACCATTTCACTTCACTTCTTTTATTGACAAGTGTCATGAGGACCATTTTCAATGATTGATTCACGTAATTTCCTTAGTTTTTTCTAAAATAAAAACCAGCCTATTAAAAAAGAACGGAGGAGAACAAATAATTAGATTCAAATCTTTTTAATCATATAAAAAACCATCCTTTGTTTTTATTTTTAAATGTTTGTGATTGTATTAAGGAATCTGATTCAGTTTGACCCGCAAACAAGATCTTTGTATTTCAAAAAAAATAAATTAAAAAAGGATCAGCACGTGGCAGCTTCCTAGTAATATCCTCGGACCCCAAATTTTTATTTCACTTCTAGAAATGACTTTTTATCGTAAATAATTCAATGCCGCGAGGCTTATATGGTAAAATCGAAACAAAAACAGTAGTTTTTTTAATTATGATAGAAATCTGGTCAGACAAAAAAAGGGAGATGAGGTTCTTAATAATTAATTATGACCGTCTGACCCTCCCTTCACTCGATGAAATGAATCAAGTACTGAGATCTTCTCCCTTGCTTCAACTACCAAACCCAACGCCACCACCACCACCATCCTTATCCCCCAGGTACGTCCTCTCTCAGACACATCCTTTTCAATTCCTCCTCCTTCTTCTTGTTAGGTTATTGATATCTGAGGTTTCAATTCCTTAATTTATCGCTAAAAAAAACTAAGATTTCCCTGGCTAGGGTTAATCTTTCTTCTTCTACTTGTATACAGGTTTATTATAAAGGTAATTGGCAAAGATGATGAATTGGAAATTTCAGAGATACCGAATGGCGTGATTCATTTTCAAGGTTCCAGTTAAGAAGAAGAGATTAAATTGATTTATTTATTGAATGTAATCCATCTCAAATTGGTTACTATTTTTATTTATTTGATTTGGATCTTAGTTGTTGTATTACTAATCTTTGCGTACAGAAAGATTAGTAGTAGTACGACTTGTCCATTTTCATAGGAAGGAGGAGGAATTCGACATGCCGCCTATACAGAAATTATATGAGGCTTGCAAATTATCGTTCTCTCCTAATGGACCTATTTCTGAAGAAGCTCTCCAGAAAGTAAGGGCGATGTTAGGTAAGTGCTTTTCATCTTCAATTTCATTACTTATTTTCTGTAAATGTATGTAAACATAATTAGTTGCTATTTCCTTGCGTAATAATCCTATGTTAGTTTAGTCTATAGGCCGGTGATAAACATTCTGTTTTGTCGTTTTTTTGCCGAATCAAATCAACTAGTAGTACACTTTCCAAGGAAATAGGTTGTAACTGCTTTCATAATTTCGAATACCAATGTTTTTCTGTTATTCATTTAACAAGAGTAAGGATATGGATAAGGCTCATATGGTTGTACTTTTTAAAAGACTCACAGTTAGCTTATCCCCTAGTTATCATGTTTTCACTATATAACCTTTTCCATTAGCTACACTTGATATATTTGATGTCTCTTTCTTTTGGTTAGAATCATTCTGTTAGTCAATTTTAGCTTTTAGGGACATGGTGTTTGGAAACATTTATGATTTGATAGAAGGTAGGTACTATTTTTTTGAGACATCCGTATTAAACATCTGCCCTGGTGGACTGAATTATTTCAATGAAAACGATTTCTTGCCTTCTCTTTTTTTTTATTTTTTTAAATAACTAAATATGCATTTCAGGTTAAATTGGTAACACTAGTTGATTTCCAGTAATGCTCGCGGTTTTACATTTATGGTATTGTGATTAGTTTTATCTTTTTTTACGCGCTGTAATTGTTTTATTCTATCTCTTACCATCCACCCACTTTTACTTCGCCTCTGTTACCTTCATGAAATTGATCTTGTCCAGCGCATATAGTCACTAGTTCCTTGTACTAGGTAAGTCAGTAGATCAAATGAATTACAACAGCTGGATTCTGAAAAGGTTGTTGATGATGGTATTACGGTAGAGGTGAAAAATGTTGGAAACCGTATGAAATTAGAAGGTCATTACTGTCTTACTCTAAACTTTATGAAATCCTTTAATAGGGTTTTGGGTAAGGATTGATCTAGTTCGTTTGACCTAAGCAATGCATATTAGTTAGGCGGGTTTTGAAGAACCAAAAAATATGAAAATTCCTGCTTTGATTGAAATTTCGAGGCAAACATGTATATAAGGATTCAACGGTCTATTAGGACAATTTTATCATACATTTTCTAGTGTTAAAAGGATAGTGCCAAATGGATTTTGTAGAGGGTCATTTAGATGTGTGTAAAATTCAACAGTCTATCTGACTGGTTTATTGTGCAGTTTATAAAGTTCAAAGGATAGTGCCAAATGGATTTTGTAGGATTCAAGTGTTTACTTTATACTAAAGATGGAATTGTAAAAGGTGTAGAGTCAGGGTATGCTATGACCGGAAGTTTTGCCTGAATAAATTACGAGTCAACTTAGTTTTTACCAACTAAGAAACATTAGGTGGAGATTGTGGTGACAAATCTCAAATGACCTGTAGTGGCAAATCAGTGCTTGAGAGTTCAACTTAGTAGTTAATTAAAAGAGTTCATGGCATTAGTTGATGGCTGGGACCTACACTCTATTCTCTTGTATTCCAGTTGTTCCAAAAAAGTTACAGACTTTATTTTGCTAGTTTCAGCACTTTCTCCGTAAGTGTTCAAATATTTTACTCCACATTTTGTGATTGGTTTTAACGGGGTGTAAATACATTTGGTTTTGGAGGAGTTTGGGTTTCTCAAATATTATTTAGGTGTTAATATTTTTTTATTTATTTTTTGTAATTCTCTTTCAGATAGGAATTTTCTGTATGCCTCCTTCGTCGATCATCCCTCTCCATAATCATCCTGGAATGACAGTCTTGAGCAAGCTTTTGTATGGTACATTACATGTTAAGTCATACGACTGGCTTGACTTACCTGTGTCTGACGATCCATCGAAAGGTACATTTTTTTTTTGATAAAAGGTACATTTCTTTTTTCTAAGTTGGAACATATTTTGTATGTAGTATGTACTATGGATTGCACTCGAAGTACTTTAACATCGTCTTTTCTCATCTGTTCCCTAATATATACCACCTAATAATAAATATGAACAAAGTGTTCCCTGTATTGCATGTTTCCAGCTAGCTGAGCCGCTGGAGAAATAGTTTCCACAATTACTGGTCCAAATTGAATAATTTGCCATTAAAAGTTAAAAAGGAATGAAACATGTATGTAGTATGTACTATGGATTGCACTCGAAGTACTTTAACATCGTCTTTTCTCATCTGTTCCTAATATATGCCACCTAATAATAAATATGAACAAAGTGTTCCCTGTATTGCATGTTTCCAGCTAGCTGAGCCGCTGGAGAAATAGTTTCCACAATTACTGGTCCAAATTGAATAATTTGCCATTAAAAGTTAAAAAGGAATGAAACATGTAGTAGGGAACATCTCATACAATCTTTGGTAGCTACTATATATGAACTGCAAGTGAATACGCTATATTTGTTGTGATTTAAATTTATGAAAATTATACGAAAATCCAAGGGCGTTTATATTTTCCGTCTTTGTGCAATAGCTTCTTTCTTTTTTTTCCATTTTCTTAACTTCTGGAAGTTCTGGACTACTTTGAAGCCGACTGGTGTTCCTAATTATTTTCATATGATAGCAATTCATCAGAGTTTCAATAGAATGTTTCCGATTACACTAATGTTTTTAGATAATTACAGCATCCCCGTGGCGAAAGTTTATAAGCTGATCTCCAACTCTTGTGTTCATTGCAAATCATAACATCTATTTAAGTAGTTCGACACTTAATCTTTTAGTTGACAGTTGGTCCTCATTATCACAAAAACCAATAACCATTTTATGGCTCTTCTGTGGGCTTTATTCTGTCTTTCCCTTTGGATGTTGTTTTCCTTCTATTTACACCTCAAGTGAAAGCCATCTCAAGACAGATCCAGTGCTTGTTGTTTATCCTCAAAAGACTGCGTTAAATACGTCCTATTCCACATTTATGACTTTGATCCTGTATCATAGGATTCATAGCACAAGCTGTTTCCTCTCGTCGCATTGGTGGACGATTGTCTTTTCCACCCTTATCTGGCTGTGCTTTGAATGAACAAAATAAGATATGGTTTGATGAGAGTAGTGTATTAAAGAAAAGCTCTCGATCAGTATAAATGTCATAATCTGTTTTTGAGGTGGTCAATCTGGGCATTTCAAGGGCTTCTGTTTGCATACTATATTTTCTTGTGGACTATGGTCTTCCCCACCTTCGTATATCTTTATGTTCATTTGTCTCGCCATTGTGAAATATTCATGCCTGACATACATATTCAGCAGATAATAGAAGTTAATCTCGTACACTACGATAATCTTCACTTTCGTCTTACCGCTGTTATCTGCTTCCATCAACACCTGATCATTTACTGTATGATGTGCAGCAAGAGCTGCAAGGCTAGTAAAAAATGAGGAGATGTCAGCACCCACCAGTGGCACAACGGTATTATATCCAACTAGTGGTGGCAACATCCATTCTTTTAGAGCTGTGACGCCATGTGCTCTTTTTGATATTCTATCACCGCCATACTCTTCTGAGGATGGACGGCACTGCTCCTATTTTCGGAAGTCTCCAGAAAAAGATGTAGCAGGTGTTATTTCATTTTCATTCTTGTTGTCCAATAAGTAAAACTTACCTTTCGCATTATTTAATCCTCCTTGTAAACTCATTATTTTTTGACTTCTGCATATTATTATAGACATCGTTGAGTCCACTGGAATGGATGCCTCTGAAGTAGCATGGTTAGAAGAGTTCCAGCCTCCAGACAGCTTTGTGGTTCGAAGAGGAGTGTACAATGGCCCAATAATTAGAATTTGAGGAGTTTTGTTGTTAAAGAAAACAGAGTGGGTGTACCATATCATTGGTCAGGTGAGAGAGAGCTATTTATTATTTTACTATTTAAATCATAACATTGAGAGAAGCATCCATGAATAATGCGATCGCAATAGTTATTATTTCTGATTGGTATGTGAGGTAGGAAATTGGTTTGTACATATGTAATATCGATTAAATAGGTTGCCAATTTTAGTTGCTCCTCTTTCCTTTTAACTAGTATGTCTCTGAAAATCATTGCGGCATATAGTTGCAGGGTTAACTAGTGATCTTAAATTTTTGGCATTTATAGTATGACCTCTGCAGCAGTCCTGAGTACTGTGAAATGTTAGGATTTTATATCTTCATTCCGAATCCATTTTAGATCCAGTGTACATGAAATTAAGTGGGAACCTAGATGTGCAAGACAGATGATCTTCAGTCTTGCCCTTCTTTTTACATGAGACTGACCTGTAGACTTTAGCCTGGCATTTTGCAGTCAAGTTAGGCACCACACCTAGAATTTCTTTAAGACTGACCTACAGAGCCTGGCATCTTGCAGTCAAGTTAGGCATCCGGAATTTCAGGTTCAAGCAAAAGCAACCATCCAGAATGTTAGATTCAAGCAATAGCACCACTGGCTGATCTAAATTTCGATGTCCACTTTGTTGTCGCACAATGTATGGTCCATTATCCAGATTCAGGGGATCTAAAACCTAATTCCGCAGCTGTAGCCTCTAGGTTTGAGAGTTTGCTGCATTTTTGTTGCTGAATATTTCCTAATTGGGTTTCCCATTTTGTGGTCCATTTGAATGTTATGTCTGATATGGGCTATTTTAACGGTAGTAGTGGATAACGATGTATCGAGGGAATAGTCATCAATCAGATATTATATGCTGCTGTCTAAATCTAATCAATCCTAATCAAATGACGAGTTGTAGAGATTAGATTCTCATCACCCACTTGTCCCATCCCATGTGCTACACATGTTTATAAATCAAAAGTTGGATATTGGCAGGCAGAGCAATTCTGGTTTTCACCTACTGTTCGTATAGCTCATGGCAACTAGGATATCCTTTGGTGATTCTAAAGGTTAAAAAGAAAAAAATGCTCTATTTTTTAGGAAAAAAAGAAAAGAAAAAAGAAAAAAAAATTAAGCTCCATCACATCCAGAATCCAGATTACATTATAGATTGTCAGTTCAAGAGATTGTGTCATTCACTTCAACATGCCTGAAATATTGTAAAGGTATGCCGAATTCTTAAAAATCCAGCTATATAACTGTAGTCAAGTCCGGATTTTGATGATGTCACATCTACGCTATCCGCCGCGAATTCATTTTTGAACTTGTTGAACTTATGCTGCCCGATCAAAAAAAAAGTTCCCCGAATTGCGTGGTATGCCCAAGCCTGCAAGTTTTACCAAAAGAGTAGGAAAGAATTTGCGGTATATTTAGAACCCTTTACCAAGCTGGTAAAGGGTTAAACAATACTCCCATGTAAGAAGACCTCGAAAGCTGTCGTATCTAGTAGGCTAGCTAGAAGAAAAAAAAAGATAATTAAGGAATCAGGGAGACAGAATTTTTTGAAATTCCAAAATGATTTTCTAAAGAATTCTTCTATATAATACTCTGGAGAATTCTATATGATTTTCTAAAAAATTTCTATGTAGTAGTAATCAGGGAGTACTATTTTGATTCTAAAAGCTACACCCAAGATAAAAGCCATGGGCAACGACTACAGTGCTACCCGCTCTATTTTCTATTTCACTCTATTGAGTACTATTAACCCCATTCTCGCGGATGTTATTGTAATAGTTAAGTCAGGTGATGATAACAGTGATATGAGTTCGAAACTTAGTCTATTAGTATAGCTCGATATATAGTGAGCTCACAACCAGCTGAATGATTCGTTAGTTGATAGTTTTTATGGGACTTGTCCCACCTAGTTTTGGTGTCAAATTACTAAAAACCAAGTAATTTGAAAAGAAAATTGGAATGAGGTTTGGCGGAAAACATGGTGCATGTGAGGATGAGTTAAGCAGTAATAAGACGATTACTACAATATATTTTGCTATAAGAACACACCGCTTCGTCGCATTTGGTGCCTGTGTTTGCGGCGTCTCTTAAGTCCACTAATTATTTTTAAACTAAACTCTATTTTAACTAATGAAAAGTGTAAATCTTAAAGTATTCTTCTTTTGTTTTTTGCTAATTTTGTTTTGAACTGTTGTTAAGAATGGCACTTAGCTTGACTATAGCTAGCTACGCATGCTGTTCTTCGTAAACGCGCGGGCAGACGCTATGTAAAGCAACAATTGCGGGGTCCAAGATCGAGTTCTTAGCTGCACTTTAATTGAGTGGTAAACTGATTGATTGAACTCTGTGGCTAAAACGAAGATACCACAGGGTTTGGTATTACAAAAGGGTGGTGGATCTCTTGCTTGCTATCTATAGCTGCAAAAACTGAGGCTGAGGCTCACTCACTTCTGGAAGCACGAGTGATGGATTTTTGTTCATGGCAAAGCTGGATCGCGCAAACTGGAAAAAAGAAAAAAAAAAGTTTCCTACCCACATTTTCTCGATCTGCATAATGTATGTAGATGTGAAGCTGGTTTTCATATACCCGTTTAAAATATAAGCTCTGTTAAGATTCCATTGGAAAATAAGTTGCTCAAGAATCTTTTACATATATGTAGGGTCCAGGGGGAGCTAGATTCTGATTCGAATCAAAGCTGGATTTAGGATTCAAACTTGAAGAAAGAAAACTCAATGGAAAAATGCTCTTAAATTATTAGGATGCCAATGGGATACCGAAATCCGATAGCCGTTTCCGATAATTCGGGATCCGATAGAATTTTTCTTGACATAACGGTTAAAGTTAACAGAGCTCTCTGGCTTATCGTAATGGAGCCGGTTGAGACGGTTTCGTTGCGATAATATCTGATACCTATAGTATATATAGGTATTAATCCATTATTGTTTTATGCTCATTCGTAATATCTCCTTCTTCGACCGAAACTAAGAGAAAAAGAATAAAAACTTACCTCTTCTCTTCTACATCTTCATTTTCTTATGAATATTTTTCTTGTTCATCTAATTCGTCTCAGTCAGACTCTCCTCATCTCTACTCTATCACATATTAATCACTGAATCAGATATAGAAAACTAAGGTTATTTTAGAATCCAATTTTGGGTTTTATTTTGATCTTGAAACTCAATTTTCAATTTAGGATTTCTGAAATTAGGATTTTCCGTAATTGATTGGTGAAATTAATTATTTCACAAAGTCAAAGATCATCCAATCATGTTGGTACCTTAATTTCAAACAATCCATCAAGTTCAACGGCCTCACACTTACAAAAACCAGAAGTAAGATTCAAGGTTCAGAAATTAACTCAACATCTGTGAGTCGTCTTAGAGAAGAAGCAGAAGAAGAGGAGGATCCACTTGTAGCTGAAGCGGAGAAGAAACTACGTACAACAAGATCAGATGTATGGAATGAAGTTGAAAGAATTGCTGCTACAAATATTGGAGCAGATGGGAAGAAAGTATTATCTATTATAGGTGAATGCAATCGTAGCAAGAGAATTGAAACAACAAGTGAACAAGGAACCAGTCGCTTGAGATCCCATCTAAATACCTGCAAAAAGAAGCTTGAGAATCAGCCTGGACAAAGAAAGATAACTTCCATCAAAACTGGTAACACACAAACTAAGTTAGCTAATTGGAAATATGACCTTGATGCTACTAGATTACTTGTTGCTAAGATGATTGTTAAGCATGATTATCCAATCAATATGGTTGAATATCCATATTTCAGAGAGTTCGTCAGGTATCTGAATCCTCCTGCTAAGTGTTACAGTAGGAATACAATTAGGGATGACATTATGAAACTATATGCTGAGTTCAAATTTTAATTACAAGAACAATTTGATTCAGTGACATCTAAATATAGTTTACTAACTGATATGTAGACTTGGAAACATACAAGAAATGGTTCTTGCTGCGTAGCAATGCATTGCATAAATGATGAATAAGATTAGTTAAGAAAACACTAGCATACATTTTAGTGTCATCACCACATACTGGAGAAGTTCTTGTGAAAGCAGTAGCTCTAGATTGGAATATAGATAGTAAGCTTTTTGCTTTAGCTGCATGATAATGCTAGAGCCAATGATTTTATGATGGAAAACCTGAAGACTTGGCTTGGCAGCAAGGATTGTCTAGTTCTTGAGGGGGATTTGTTTCAATGAGGTGTAGTAATCATATATTTCATTTATTTGTATTATGTGGGATGATATTAGATGCTGCATTTATAGAAATCTAGAGATTGTGTGAAATATGTCAAGTCAATTCAGGCTAGAAAAGAGAGGTTTGCAAATGTTTTGGCACAAGTTAAGCTTCCTGCAAGGTCTGTCAGTTTAGATGTAATATGCTTAAGGATGCAATTTATTGAGACAAGGGTTTATTAGGTTAGCTGATTTGGATTCCAATTTCACTATACTACCAAGTTCAAAGGAGTGGCGACAAGGAATACACATTTGTGAGTGTTTGGAAGTGTTTGCAGGGATTAAATATCCAACAACAAATATGTATTACAATGAGGTCTATGAGATTAGTAAGAGCATTAAGAAACGAAAAACTAGTTCTCATGTGTATATCAGAGAAATGTGATTGAAGATGAGGTCAAAGTTTGATAGTAATTGGAAAGAGTCTAACCTGTTGATGAGCAATGAAGTGGTTTTATATCCTAGGTATAATACTAGATGGATAGAGTTTGTTTATAAGAAGTTATATGGTATGCATAGATATTTAAATTATTATAACAAATTTCAAATAGCGATGAATGCACTTTTCTCTTCATATCAATGTGAAAGTAACTCTACAGTTCCAGGTTATTTTGGGAATTCAGCTAGTGGAATACGTTCAGATGGAATTGAGAATTCTAGAACAACTATATGTGACCATGAGTATGATGAGTTTATGACAAAAAACAATGAGATTGAGGTTCAAAAGCCAGAGATGGAGAAATACTTAGAAGAACCACTGCTTACTAAAGGCACAACCAAAGAGGAATTTATGTTTAATATATTGAGTCGGTAGAAGAATCATGCTCTATAGGTACCCAACTATTCCAAAGATTTCCATAGATGTGTTGGATGTTCCAGTGACAAGTGTAGCATCAAAATCCATGTTCAGTGCTGGTGGTAGGGTTCTTACAACACACAAAAGTTCATTAGCTCCAGAAGCTGTTCAAGCATTTCTTTTCTTATGTGATTGGTTTCCAGATCTCAGTGACAATACTAGTAATGGTTAGTAACTTTCATTTGAATCATTTTCTTTCATATTTTTTGTTGGATATTTTCAATATTATTAATAAGTTACCCAGTCGTATCTTTTATAAAATGGTCGAACTTTCTTAGCTGACAGTTTCTTTTATAAAACGGTTGGACCTTCTTACCGGAAGTTTCTTTTATAAAACGACTGGACCTGATTTGAATTCAACATTATTTTATGTTCTCTGATTTTTCATCCTTTGACACCCGATTTCCAACATTTCTTGCATTAACACCTTTCAGTTTTTTTGAAATGAAGATGTACATATACTTTGAAGTTTGAATGTGTAAGGAGTAAGAAAGCAAGAATTCATGGTGCAGGCTGCTTACAAGTTACAATACATATATTTCAGTCCAAGGATCCTACTCTTTTTGAATTTCTGTGTGTTTTCTTTTGCAAGAACATGTAATCTATAAATTTGGATTATTTGTATGTTTTCACTTTGTGTTTGACATGGGTTTTGAACTGAAAATTAGACATTGAACTGAAAAGCAGGTTATTAAGATTTCTGTCAGATAACAGAAATTATAAGAAAATTATCCGATATCCGATAACTTTAACGTAACAGAATCATATTTATTTTCAAATTTCCATCGAAAACTACCGGATATCAGATACCCAAAGACTATTATCGTAATGGAAGTGGCTGAGCCACTTTCCGTTTCGATAAGTTCCATTGACAACCCTACTCTTAATTAAAGTTCTTTTTGAGCAATATTAGACACTATACCAGTCAATTAGCTTTGTGTTTATTTTCAACATTTCTTTTTGATCCATAAAAAAGATTTAAGAAAAAGAATGTTACAAAAGTACAAAAATAATAAAAAAGGAATACAAGAAGTCAAGAACCCTCTCAACTCTCTTTCTCATGTCTCATTTAGGTCGACTTGACGTGGTTAATCTCTGGTTTTGGTCTTATTTTATCGGGCACCGAGACACCGAGACAAATGTATCTCAACGAGATTTTCGGTTGGTGAAAAATTTCAGAACCTTTATTTTCATATTTTACATCCATAATATGTATGCCAAGCATTTTGCAAATCTTACATAAGTTAAATTTTTATAGATATAAAGAAATAATTTTTTCTAAGAAAAGTAAAAATAAAAAGTGTTTTTTAGAGTTTGATTTGATTTTTATTAGAAAAAATTTGATATAAAATTTGCCTCGGCGAAACCTCAGTGGAATTTCGAACATCTAGGCGAGTTTCTCGGCCAATTCCTGTCTCGCGGAGATTAAGGAACTCGTCTCATCCATGGACCAAACCAAGATTCTCGGCAAAATCTCGTCTGTCTTGATGGAAATTGACAACATTGTTGACTACAATTACAATTAACACTAGCTAAGACTATTTTGACTGTCCACTCTTGTTTGGTTGATAACCTTCCGAAATTAGAAGATTTTTTTCTCCGAGACCAATTCAAAAATAGTACATTGAATTTTTCAATTGAAAGTACAATTCTATTTTTCGTTGTTCACAAGTGATAATTTAGCTTTTCATCGTCCATGATTTGTTGACAAGGTCATATTGCAGTGTCTTACATTTTCGACATAACATTTTTATAGAGCCTTAGTAAAATTAACTAGAAACTTAAAAATTTCCTTAAGATAATACTTGCTATGTTCTACTTTAAATGAAAGTTTGAAATTTTTTCTAATTTCAAAATATTAAGGGTTTTCACATTTTTCCACAAGACTATTAATACCATTTTTGAATTTTGTCCTGGAACCAAAAGTTTTTTTAATACATACACGATCAATGATTAATACTTTTTTCACGGACAAAGATAGACAAAAGATTAGCCCATCTCTTTTTCCTCGATCTATGTGAAAACTCCAAGACTTTTATCTAAAATGGAACAACAGGATTATGTGCATTGTGTGGGATACACTTATAAATAACAGTGCATTGAATTTTTCAATACTCCAAAACTACTAACAGCACTAGCTAAGTTAAACCGTAGATGGTGTTGTTTTTTTTTTAGCTAAGTTAAACGGTAGATGGTTGAGTAACTATTATTTGTTTTATGATTATGCCATACAAAAATTGGCTTACGAAAAAAATTAGCCTCTAAACTGGTTTTTACTCATTATTAGTATCAACAAATCACACCCCAATAAGATAATCACGCACCCTTATTCTTTTTTGATAGAAAATGAAGCCTAACTAATCTATAATCGTTCATGAAATACAATATAATGCAGCCAGAGAATCCATCACAGTATTTCATGGATCCTGTCAATTTGTCTAACTTTGGGCAGCAAACTCTTTTGACTAGAAATATTTTTCTAACAGGAGTAGATTTTTGTAATGCATTAAATAGCTGTGCATTTCACAACTTTAGAGAATTAATACATGTAAAAACATATAGATGCTCTAATAATTGAACTAAATAAACTATCTTAAGGTATGATTATATTCTCTCATAACCATTAAATATTGATCTTAGAGTACTGAATGATCAGCTAGGGAATTGGGATAGCGATAAGAGACGTACGTCGGTCGATGCATGGCAGTGCACACATATATAAAACTCTCGAATCCAGGGGAAGATGAGTCTACGTACTGATATCCATTAATCCAATCAATTTGTCATCATAAGATTCTTTTTTGCCAACAACCGAAGAAATAGTATATTGCAAAAATGTCAACTCCCCATGCAAGCCAAAAAGACACAATTACAGAGATTGTTTTTATATTACGTATAGAATTCTTGGCACACCAGTACATAATATAGAGAATTCCTCATCTCCTATCTCCGGATTGTTATTTTAATGCTTCGAATATTTGTCCTACTCTTTGATCCTGGAATCGTGACATTTATACAAATGTGAACACACATGCACAAGATGAGAAAATAATAATTCTACCACACAGATCGAGCCAGTTATCTCGTGTCTTTTAGCTTGAACTGCTCTCCAAATTTTGATTCCTCATGTAGCGGGTAGGTCTTTCCCAAACTTATATTTTGTGCAATGAGGACAAAACCAGTCCAAAATCTCTAAAATCATAATGCTTTGGAAAGTAAATACTTGGATACTAGGGAAAAGGGTAGATGAAAAACGACAGCATGAAAAATTTTCTTATTTATTTTCATACTAGTTTTTTAAGCAAAACTGTTTTTCCAATTAACAGACACTTGCCATTTGCGGAGACTTTAAACCACGGTCAAAAAAACTGTGGTGTATACTCCATTTCTTCTTACAAGTGCCATTTGTTTACTCCATTTGTTTCTGTAAATACTAGTTATCTTAATTTTTTTAATTTTCTCTATAAACAAAACCAACTTCTTAATTAGAAACCGAGGGAGTATGTTTTATCGCGAGTATTCATATTCTCATTTCTTCGTTAGGGGTTTGGATCATTGCGACCCCCATTTCTTCTTACAAGTACCACTTTGTTTCCTTTCATTTGACAGTTGGATTCAGAATCTTCCCACACGTGCTTTGGCGCGCTTCTCGCCTCCCGGCACCCTAATCAAGAAACAAGAACAGAAATATGAACAGATTTCTCATTTGAGAAGATAACTCTTTTTAATTTACTCACTGACGATGATGAGTAAATTAAGAAACTAATCACTATAAGTATGCACCATTTACAAGATGGTGTTTTCTAAGTGATTTCTTATGTTTTGGGTAATGGGAGTTTCTAAACTTTGTCATCTATCTCAGATCATTGTTTAATTAATTAAGTACATCAAAAAGGAAAAGAAAAGGAAGAGCTCTTAAAATAAAACGTGAAACTCTGAATTGATTGTTTCAATACAGGAGACCAAAGAGAAACAAAATGGGGTGTAAGATTCTAGTAAAGGTCTTAGCTTATCCATTATATAGTGTGGTGGCAATTATAGAATGAAATCAAGTTTCGATTAGGGGTCTTCTTTCATTCTTTGATTTTCTAATGATGATTTTTAGTTTTAGGTGAGCATAATTTTTTTAGTACTGATCATGCAATTTGATTCTCATCTTCCAATAAGTTTGGGTTCTTTAATTACAAAATCCACAGGCTAATTAAATCGATAACTAAATTATTAAGTGCTATAACTCATTATTAATCATCAAAAATAGTTAAAATCATCCATCAAATTAGTAGACGGGTCTGCCTTGCCAGTGGTTGTTGGACACTATGGATTTGAAGTTAGTAGGATGACGACCTTGATGAACTCATGGAAGGTACATAATCTTTGATCTTTGGTTTGATCAAATCCATTTCCACGTGAATGAATAATTGAAATCTAAAGGCATAAATGTAAGAACCAAATTACTATTGAACACCCAGGAAGAACTCTTGCGAAGCATAAACAACGGATAGATGGTTCCAGTTTTAGCAGGATGACTCCCACATTGTCTTCCAAGTGTAAGGTCGGGGAGCCAGGACTTTCGGGTCTCCAACCGTACTTAATGTGTTGGTTGTAGTGGTAATTCTCTCCCTATTTGGAGGGTAGGGCTCATTGGAAATGTTGTGTGTCTATTGTTGGGTGCAATAATCAAAACAAAGAAAAATCAAATAAACAAAAGTTATTGATAATTGAGTGATGGATTTGACGAAACGAGCGAGCTTCCCATATTTCCACAACAGCAATAAGGCAAAACTTTGAATAAAGAGACATTAACGCCCGGCTACACTCAAGAGTGATGCTATAGCCCTCACAGGACGGATATCTTCAGGATAAAATATCCTACTACACCTACTACTAGCATATGTAGTAGATGCTCAACTTGAGCTTGACAACTCCGAAAAAACACTTAAGGAAAATTGTGAAGGTTAAAGAAATCACTATAAAAATATTTTCCTTTAGGGTCTCTCTCTAAAAATTGGAGAATCCCCTTTCTCATAAATTTTACAAAAGTAATGAATTTGTTTATATAATTGACAAATACAACTTAAGAAGAGGAACTCCCCGATGTGGGACTAAAAATCGTATATAGTATCTTAAAACAACTAAAAAGTGGAAACTCCACGGTGTGGGACTAATAAATTTTTCATTCATAAAAGAAAACAATAAATTATAATTTTTATTAAAAACTTTAAAAATCATATTTTATTAATTGTTTTTCAACATCTATATATGTGGAGCCAGCCTAGTGCAAGGGTGTGCACTTGCACCTCTGTCAAGGTATCTCCCAGGTCTAACTAAACAAATTTTTTTAACTGAAACCTACCTGCAAATCCATTGTTGCTTCTTTGCATCCCCAAACTCAGTTAGCTCAATGCGCGAGTAAAGAGATTCTTATCGTAAAGAGACTTAAAAAAGGGTGAAATTAGCCATCACTCCAGAGTCCTTGTCAATCCGAAAACAAAAACATATGACCAAAAAAATATCGTATATGTCCCTGAAATGATGACGTATGTGTACTGCATGGCGAATTCAGTAAGAACAAATTTTGGAGTGCACTAATAGTGCGTTCCAAAAATTAACTGGTCAATTGGACTCATTTGACTGGTCAACAACACAATATTCCACTGTGCAGTAGGAGTACACTCCCGTCCTTAGGGCAACTGCAGTGGTGCGATCAAAACCAAAGATCAAAGATAAAAAAAAAAAGACCAAATTTTGGGTTTAGTCCGTGTTGTGACGCAACGGTACAGGATTAAAATTTCGTCAGGCGGACTTTAAAAGTCCGCCCCATTTTTTTTTCATTAGGCGGACCTTAAAAGTCCGCCCCATTTATATTCCATCAGGCGGACTTTAAAAGTCCGCCCGTTTTTTATAAAATTCCATCAGGCGGACTTTAAAAGTCCGCCCATTTTTTTAAAATTCCATCAGGCGGACTTTAAAAGTCCGCCCATTCTTTTTCTTTTTTATTTAATTTCAATTTTCATCGGGCGTAATTTAAATCTCCGCCCGTTAACAAGCGTACTTTAAATTTACGCCCAGCAACAAGCGTACTTTAAATTTACGCCCGACTATATTAGAATTTGGGATTTGGTCGCGACCATATTTGGTCTGGAATTTGATCTTTGGTCCAAATTTGATCTTTACTCCGTCCCACTGTGTTAGGATCTCATCTCATAAATTTGGTTATACTCGCCCACTGTGGATGCTCTTAGCTGATCAACTAGACTCAATTGACCGGCTAAGGATGATTTTCTTTCCGTCCTTGTCAGTCAACCAGAGTCTAAGAGGACCCGTTGACCAAAAACGTTACGAAAAACCTAATGTGGGGAAAAGGTATAAAAACGTTGCAAAAAGTCCAAAATGCCGTATTTGAAATTCTTGATAAGGAATAGTAAAATGTTTGTATCCGTTTTCACCTTTTTTTAAATCCTTGTTTGGTAAACAGCTCGTAAGCAAATTTCGGCGCCCCATCCTGGAAAATTTGGCCCCCTAGATATACAAGCCCTTGCAATATATTCAAAAAATGATATTTGATCGGATTCTGTTATATGTGTTGCTATAGCGGTGGCTAGTGTAGTGTGCATGCTTGGATAGGCGTTTGGCAGTCTCTACGGTCAACCCAAAGTTCACTCCAGTCACATGAAAACCACCACATCAGCTGGTGTTTGCATAAATTTTGAGAGTCACAGGAAGAAAACAATTCGCAAAAAAAAAAAAAAGAATAATTCGGCGAACTAGTACGTACTCGCCATCCATTTTACTTTTCGGTCCAAGTTCATTCAACAAATTTAAAAATGAACTTTGGAGTGTAAGGTTTTGGGAACGCTTTTGGCCACGAGTAATTGGGAGTCCTTAGGACTTGATCTTAAGATCAAGAATACTCTTAACATATATGGTGACAGGCAAACTGTAACGGTCCGAGATCATGCCTCTCTTTCAATGGATTTCTGCACTTGATTAAAAAACGTGACCTTTTGGAAGTGTTGCCATTTCATCTGTACTATTGAAGGGATATTTCAACCTGAATAGTTTGAATTATTGTTAGTTCTTTTTTTTTTTTTTTCCAAAACCTCTTAGTCCTAGATACATATTTCCTTTTTCTATTTCCTCGATTATTAAAAAAAATAAGTTTTAGAGGTTGGTTGGCACTTTTTCTATTTTCATGCTCAAAAAATTACCAGTAAGCTTTCTCGATTTAATTTTTACCTTTTCAAAAAAGAAAAAACAAAAAATACACAAAATTGGTTAAAAAGATCAAAATCAATAATTTTTGGGTGAAAAGGACATTTAGATTTTGATACTGTTTAAATGGACAAAAATTTAAAAATAGTGAGGATGTAAACAGTTTCATCCTACCCATTTTCAAATACGTTTTTTTATTTTTAATTTATATCAGGATGCATCCAGTTTCATCCTTGTTATATTTTAAGTTTAAGTCAGGATGAATCCAGTTTCATCCTTGCTATTTTTTTGGTGTCCATTTCACGCATACAAATTTTTATTCGTCCATTTGAACCATGTTTTAAATATATTTGGACAAATGGACCCATTTTCCGCAAAAAATACTAGTCAAGTTCCATACGTTAAAAAAGAAATAGACCTGTTGATTTTTGTGGTGTTAAAGTCTGCGGGCATCCAACTCAAAACCAATTGACAATGAATGGAGCGGCCTTTCCATTTTATATTTTAAGTTCATTACGCGGAAACTAGTGATGTGGGACTATTTGTCCTTTCACACCCTCCCTCACGTGTAAGGACAGTCATTCGGCCTAACACGTGGACCTACGCACGTGTGAGTCATGGGTGTGCAGGTGACATTAGGTCACGGTCCACCCCACGTACAGGTCATACGAGTGACCAGTCATTCGGTCACGGGTGCACATGTGAACTAGTCATTCGGTCACGGTGGCCACTAATTCGGCCTACACCCCGCGCACGGGCCTAGCTCTGATACCATGTTAAAGTCTGCGGGCATCCAACTCAATACCAATTAGCAATGAGTGGAGCGGCCCTTCCATATTATATTTTAAGTTCATTATGCGGAAACTAGTGATGTGGGACTATTTGTCCTTTCACGTGTGGAAAAGATAATGCGTAAAAAATCAACTTGGGGCAGTTCCTATAACAATTTTTTTTTTGTTGAGCCACTTGGATGAACAAACTGTGTTTTTCATTATGGAAAACTAGAGCAAAATGACCCCATTAATATTTCTTTTTAATATAAAATATTTTGTAGGATTAAGATAAAATATAAAATTAGGTGAGATAAAATAGGATGAAGTGAGATAAAATAGGATAAAGTGAATAAAAAAGTATTAAAGTAATTGTTGGGAATCGGGAATTGTAGTTGTACCTGGCGTGTGAGGAATAGACGCGGGCGGTGGAAGAAAATTCGCCAGCGATTGATGATGGGCCGCGCATTTCTGGCTCAAACGCCAACACTCTTGTTCCAAGCTCGCCCAGTCTTACATTGCGCGTGCGCTACATGTTCCATCTCACTCAACAAACCAACAAATTTGTTGCTTTGTACATCCATTTTTTATGTTTTTTGGTACCATAGTGGGATCAAAATTAACAAATCCTTGTTTTGTTGAGTCCATAGAAACTGCTCTTAGTGGTAAGATTTTAAAACCGATGGGCGAGTAACAAGTTTTCCTATAATTAGACCACACCATAATTTTCACCAAATAATGTTATATAAGAGTTTGTATTTTGATATTGAGTTGCCTGCTTCCAAATTATTCAAATATTTCGATTAACTATTGTACCATGGAAGACAATCACCACTATGCTCTTAATCATTTTTATTCAGAGATGGAATTAGATATTTGAAGAATTAAAAGTTAAAACAAATGGAAGAATTTGCCAGTATTGAACCGAAACAGTACTGTAGTTTCTTGAGGGTTGTCGTACGTAAAAATTCGATAAATAATCTATAAACAGGTCGAATTGGTTTTGAAAAAGAATTTTAGGAAGGCATATTAGTCGAACAAGCTCTAAAAACTCAAATGAAATCCAGGACGGCCCCTCCTCATTTGTCCCTAAACAAACACCACCCTGGGTTACACTATAGATCATTCATTTCCAGCTCACTGATATATCGACCTTTCATCCAGTGGGATCGAGGTATCCATGTATGACCAACTTCATAATGCTCCTTGTACTTGGTCCGTTTTTCAATCAGAATTCAGAGACTAGCTGGGCGCTCTATATGTAATTTTCATTGGAAAAGAGAGGGTTACAATATATAAGAGCAAGTGGTACCTAAGGGACTGACACAAGAAGATGGTCTAGGCTTTCACCCTGTAAACACGCTGAGATTACCAATATTGTATACGTAAAAAGGAGTATTATAGATTAGTTCTTACTTAATTATATATGCATATGTATATGCTTGGCAACGCAGAATGCATACGACTTGAGTCTCTCTAATCACAGGCGTCATTCGATAGAGAAAACCACGGATTTATCGTATATATATTTCTAGACAGAGATCTGCACATATATGTGTATATGTGTATATTTGTAGATGGTAGCAGAATAGAATCACAGGTAGAGTGATAGCTAGCTAGACAACCTGTCATAAAAGATAGAAAAATCTTGAGGGAAGAGACAAGTAGTCAGTCACATGATCGCAGAACAGTGCAACTGTGCAGAAAGCATATTTCTGGTCTCATCCCTAGCTAGTTGTATATATATATATATATATATATGAATCTAAACTCTATGGAGAGAGATTAAAAATTATACTTACTAATTTATTATGAAAATTAATTAAGAAAAACAAGTTGATCGAGTGTATATATAGATATACCCGACCGTTGTCCTCCACCATTAATTTTTTTTTGATTCAAGTCCCTCCTCTCTTGTTAATTCAGCATCAATTTAGGTATAATATTGATGTTGACGCTCATTGACCATAGCACATTAACGTTTGACCTTTTAAAGACCCACCTAACAATTACTCTTCTTCTATGTCAATTGTCAAGTTACATTTTTTTCGTAAGGTAGGGTCCATAGAATTCCTAACTCTTGACTGCAATTATAGGAAAAAAGAAAATTTTAGATGAAAATCGATATACCAATAGTTGTTATTTGAAAAGAGTGACCATTTATATTGACATAAAATGATATATGATGTGTATATGTAGCTTAAATTTCATGGTCATACCCAACAAGTTGCATCCAACCAAATCTCTCTCTCTCTCTAGCTCTTCATCTTTCTCTTGATGAATGTCATCACTTTTGAAAGAGGGTTATATGTTGATGATCTAGTGTGATCTCATAGGAAGATTGATCAAAAACCAGAAACTTGGTGGAAGAAGAAGAAGGAATGGAATGGATTATGCAATTTTAATACTACCATAGTATTGAATTGGGGGTGTTTGGGATAATAAATTATGCCTGAATTAATTGTGGGTGTTGCTATTTATTGTTGTTTGATCTTACTAAACTTTTCAAATTTAGTGATACCTTAGTATAAGCAAAGAGGTTGTTAGATTCTCTTCATTAATTATCATGGTATGTATTTATGATCGTTTATACTCGGCACACAAAAATCATCATCTAGCTAGTTTCTCATAAGTGTTTGCATGATTTCAATGAGGACATCATCCAAACCTGGATTCTTTTATCTCTCTATACATCTCATAATGATTCTCATTAAAAGATTTTTGTAGTAGTACTCACCATTATCATGAACTTATCCATTAATTCTCTTAATGAAATTCTCATCTACATCTGTTAATTAACTTTATATCTGTTATATCATCATGAGATATATAGCTAGCTAGGTATGATTGTCACCAACTAATTAGTTTAAATATTTACATATCATGTATAACCATTTTCATGATCACCATATTCATGGTCTCTCAGAGATTTGGTGATAATCGATACTTAAATTTAATTTGAACCAAATAGCAGAAATTAAGTATCTAGATCATGATCAATTAAGTAGCTCTACTGCAACGAAAGATGTTCATTAGAGAGGCATATGATCACTTTGCTTACGCCAGAAACCATTTAAGCAGAGGATTTATACTGTCACTGGTCTTAAAATCATTGAAAATATAAGTATAGGAATTTTAGTCAGAAACTCGATCAAGAGTATATGCATGAGAGTGTAAGTTACCTCTGGTAATTGAATTTCTACACGTAGATGTGGTAGGCTACCTTTTAAAATTCTAGGGCATTGGTTTTGATCATGATCAATCTGATCTACTACATGGGCTTTCTGTAGAACCTTGATTTGGCATAAAAGTTTGTTCCTTATTGCTCTTTAATTGTACGTACTACATTATATGCATCTTTCCTTTGCCAATCTATGAATGAACTTGAGCATTATTTCATTGTAAATTTCCCTACAAAAATCTCCATATTGTGATTTCTAAGTTACACAGTTTTTTTTTTCTAAAATGTTGCATAGAGATTTGATATTATTCTGACAAGACATAGAATGGGGGTTAAAATGAATTTGTTATTATCGAAAACTACTACTATTGCCCCCTTTTATTGCTCCTAGATATCTTGTTTGCATATAACATGCATGGATTTTGCAGACTATATAAGAAGAAGAAAACCAAGCAGCTAGCTTAATATACTATACAGATAATTAACTTTTTTTTTTCAAAGATTAATTAATTTCATTCAAAACAACATTCTACCTCTATCTAGCTAGTGTATAGTATATTATACAACTAATTACCAAGCTAGGAAGATTAAAACAGAAAATTTACCCATCAAAGAAGGGGAAAAAAAACCCTTGACGATGGTGTCCAAGAATGTGTTGTTCTCAAAGCTAGTCCAGATAGATATATATATAGAGAGAGAGGGAGAATGTATATATTATTAGCAAATTCATGAGCACAAAATTCATGGACATGTTTGTTTTCTTCTCTACGTATAGAAGAAAGTAATAGCATTATTTCTCTTTACATACTTTATATATTCTTAATTTGTCTTAGCTGCTGCCACTTACATAGGATCTCTTCTTCACTCATTGTAAAACTCTGAAAACTTTTTTTTCTCTCTGTCTCTCTCAGCAGAACTTGATGATATTTATTTATGAAAGTGGCCGCGGGTAGTCTTCGACTATAGAGCTAGGTACCAGCAAGAGCTATAGCGAAAAAGATCAAAATGGTAACCGATCAACAAAGACAAGAACAAATATGTGAAGATGAAAACCAAAACAGTAGCAGCTGGAGTGATAATCAAGTACTACTTCAAGTCACATCAGCAACAACATCTCCTCCTCCTCGTCGTGGTAAAAAAAGGTCATTGTCGCCATGCTTTGATTTGAATGAAGATGCTATGATGATGAGTACAGATATTAATGATCAAATGGTTAATACAATTGATCAAGAAGAAGAAGACGATGAGAACAACGATTCCATGACGCGAGAAAATTCGTTAAGTAGTAGTAACAATAACAGTGAAGCTAATAATAATAATAACGCTGTGGAAACAGGTAGCTGCAGTGATAGAACAACAACAACGACAGTTCGACAGTACGTTCGATCCAAAATGCCTCGGCTTCGTTGGACTTCTGATCTTCATCATTCTTTTATACACTGTGTTGAAAGAATTGGAGGTCAAGAAAGTAAGCACGCATTTATCATCATCATCAATTTCAATTCACCTATTCATTTTTGAATAACAAAAAATACAAAGGCTTTAGACCACGATCAGAAATACTCTATACAAATACACCACAGTTACTACTAACCGTGGTGTAAAATCCTTTGTTTTGTTTTTTCTATAATTATCCATTGTTTTGTTATCAACAGGAGCAACTCCAAAATTAGTTCTTCAGTTAATGAATGTCAAGGGACTAAGCATCGCTCATGTTAAAAGCCATTTGCAGGTATACAAGAAGATCTACTCGATGATGATTGATGAAGTAAATAATCAAAATTTGAGTTCGTTTTCTGCCAATATTTTTTTGGTTTGATTATATTCGCACTGTGTCTGATCCTTGAACCCTCATTTCTGATTGTTGAACCAGATGTATCGGAGTAAAAAGCTTGATGAGTGTGGCCAAGGTATATATGCTACATTTTTGTTAATCTTTTTTTTTTAAGCAACTTAAATTTATTAGTTGAGGGTATTTAAAGTGACAAATATATAGAAGTGATTTAAAGTGTTAACCGTTTGAGTTGGCTAGACATTTGGTGGTTGTACCAAGAAGTCTCGAGGATTTTTCTTTCTCCCGGTTACCTGGGCTTGTAGATAGTAAACAACTTCTTATAAGAGAGATTTGAACAAAAAACTAAAAATACACTGCTAATTACTAGTCAACGTAGTTATTGCCGATTGAATTATCACGTTTCTTGCTCAAGTTACAAACGAATTTAAGTATGTTTCTTGGTGCAGTTTTATCTCAAACGAATATGCAAGGAGGCCATGATCAAATGTACTACCACCACCATAGAACAAGCCACCCGCAGCAGCAGCCCTTCAGAATAGACAACTACAAGAACTTTGTTCAAGCCCAGAATATGCATGATACTTCGCCAAATCATTTACAGTATCCCCTCTCCCAACAACAACAGTTTGACCACAGAGATAGCTGCTATCCAAGGTAATTAAGAATAGTGAAATCGTATGCAGCAAACTAAGAACTTTTTAGTTCATTTGCTTAATCAATTCGATGTGACCGTAATCACTGTCTCTTAACAGGCATCAAGAATGGGGATTCAGTCAAAACAATCATCGAATGAAACCAATCCCAGTACAAGCAGCAGACAAAGGTATAGGAATAGAACAAGCCAGTCATGGCATGAAGATATCGTCACACTTGTTCGATTTAAGAAATGCAATATCATGGAATGGGCCTATTAGGCCCAATCGGTTTCTTGAGGAGAAGAAATGGCCTCCAAGGCAAATGATGACTTCTGTCAATACCATGAGTTCCTTGAGTTTGGAACTCAACAACGACAACAACACTGATAAACGATTTCGATCCGACTCAAACTATCATAGAATCAGTTCCAATAGCTTTCAACATCCACAGTTTGGGCTTGATAAGGTAATCAATCAGCTTGCACTCTCTCATGTGTTTCCGCTCTTAAAAAGTTCAAGTTTTATGAGTGATGATTGCTTGCCAACATGGTTTACTAGCCACCAGGTCTCCGTAAAACATACATTGCACTTAATATATTTTTTGGGTTGTGATGCAGTTGACAACCGTGCTAGCAAAGGAACGAAGAGATGAAATGGTGGAGAACATTGACATCATGAGTTCAAGTTGCATGGGAGATAAAAGAGAGCAAGAAAGTATGCCAAACTTGCAGCTGAGTTTAAGTCAGAATCTTCGAAATAGCGATGATTTCTTCAATAACAACAACAGCAGCAGCAGCAGCAGCAAACTAGAGAGTTGTACAACAACTAGAACAAAAGATCAAATAAACTCAGCGCTTCGTCTCTCTTTATTTCCTACCAATGAAGAGACAAATGAACAACAACAACAGCAGCGGCAACATACAGATCGTAACAGTAGTACTAGTAATCTTTGGTGTTTACAGAGGAACAGTTGTAGTAATAGTAATAACAATCAGCAGGCTTCAGTGAGAGGCTGAGTACTTTGGGTCTGACCATGCTTGTTATTTCGAAAGCATTGGAGTGAGATCTTGTAAGTACTTGCCTTAAGAGAGCCCCATCAAAATAAGAAATAAGAAGTAGTATGTTACATTTATTTATCCCTTAAGTGAGGTCTTGTGAGTTCACTTTCTGGCAATAATTTGAGCTAAAACCAGTAAATTTTGCACATTTTAACGTCCGGTTTTAAAGCCAAGAAAACTACATTCAATTCAGCAAAGTTTCACCAAAGTTGATACTCCACACTCGCAAAAATGCAAGGTTTTAATAGCGATCACGTTATATATATGGTGCAGTAGATAGGAAAAGATGCAGGGTAACTGCAGGTACATGTTTTGTAAGAGAGAGAGCACCGCATATGCCCAGACCAAGTCCATGTCTACTCATAAAGGCAGGCAAACACTTGGAAAGTTTGGATCTAACCACTCCGAACAATCACATGATTTGGTTAAATGCTACTACTCCTTGCCTAGTAACTGCAAGTCACTATTTGGTCCCCCACACACACTTTTCGTCACCCACCATGACCATGATTTGTCTGAATCATGTGATGAAAAGTTGCATTTTATGTTTTGTCATTCAAGAGCCATGGTTTGTTTTTATGTTTGTCCAGGAATTGTTTCAGATATTTTACTGGTTTGTTTTGTAGTCGAAAAATCATGAAAATCTCTGACTCAGTTTTCGACCGTGTTGTTGTCATACTATTTTTGGAGTGTTTCAGGAGGATTCAGAAACACGGCGTTTGTTGTCAGATCAAAATAGAACCTACCTGGACACAGGCACCGGTGAATCCTATGAACGAGCGCAAACGCCACACCAAATAAACGCAAGAATGTTTTATCTATATGCTTTTCATGAGATTCAATAGTACTGAGGATAAACATGTACATTTACCATTGGCAGCGGTATATACTCTTTACTGAGGAGATAATGGATGCTGCTGATGCATTTACAAATATGATCGAAACTAAGAAAAAATAGAAGCACTAAACAGAGATGTTTGAATTTGGTAACTAGTACTCAAAACTATATTTTGGGTGGCCTGAGGTTAGTATCTATTGGAAGGTAGCAGAGGGATGCACAAGAGGAGAATAAACGGTATTTGGACTTACAAGGTCACCCCACGGCTTCCATTTGGAATTCTTGGTGTCCAAAACGAAAGAATGAGAATGTAAATGAACCTATTCTGCAATAAGAATTGAAATGAAGAGAAATTAAATTTAGGCTCGCTAATGTAACCGAATGATAATTAGCATCGACAAGGAACAAAGATGAAATACTAGTGTTACCTTTGATACCATCAAACTGCCAGCTGCGAGTTCAAAGCATATGACTGAGGTTGGGGGCTAGATGTAACAGATCTTTTGCACTGCCATTTAAGTTTCCAATTACTGCATTGCAGGTTTTTTGAGTCCCTGGCAAATTTGAAAAAAAAAAACGTTTTAACGCACTTTTGTCATTCACCACAGCTATCTAATTTTATTGCAGTAAATTGTAAAGGGTGACAGGGTTACCTCAGAATATCGCGAGTTGCTGTTGTTCACATACGAAGTTTTAACAATGGTTTCCCACTTGGGATCATTGGAGAATCTCCTAAGCGCCTGCTTTCTAGAGAATTGAGCAGCATTCCTCGAGGAAACCGAAGGCAATGTCCGCAACAGCCAAGACTCTGAAGGTGACTTTGGCAAGGGAGGTGGCAGAGGAGCCAGAAAACAAACGAGACTCAGATTTCCTTCATTTTCAGTACTTACAGGCTCTGGCTTGTCAAACTCTAGGCTTCCAACCGTAGGCACATTCGAACACACCAAGAACCTAGCTTCATCATCAGCATTATCAACTTTTTTGAGTACCTCCACGTTATCTTCGTGATTCGATTTATCCGTGGAAAAATTATGTTCACTACTAACAAACTCTGACGATTTCGGCTCTGACACACTTCCTTTCCTTGAAACATCCAACTCGTCGTTGTTATCTTGAAGAAACAATTCTGCAAGAGAAGTCTCTTCCAGCCCCTGACTTCTCACCACAATTTGAGAATCATTGTCCTTGAAATCCTTGTAATCTGAAGAACTCGAGCAAGAATTAGGAGCTTCTAACAAAAGGACTGAATCAATATACAGTGTTTTCTCAGCTGCAGGGCTCATGGAACCTGAACCTCGATGAGATACTACTTTATTTGGACTGCCTTTCGTATACGGATCAAAACGTGTATCCTTCGAATTCACAACTTGGTTAGGAACTCCAAGAAAACCAGCTCCTTCCCTGAAGGGAGACTGTGTGGCTTCATTTCGGTAAGGTGATATTCCGCCGTCCCCTGAAAGTCCATTCTTATATGAACCTTCAGTTGTTTGGGAACCACTCCAGCACACAAGCTCATTGGATTCATGTCTGAGCTTATTTTCATCATCAATTTGTTGAAGGCCAGTAATCAATTTGTGTTTATAGACGGTTTCCAATCTTTTCTGTGTAAATATAGAACAAAATACGCATCGGTAAGGATATGCACTGGTGCACCATGTATATGCAAACGAATACTAAGGAGCTAGGCGTGCCTAAGGCACCCTAGGCGCCAAGAACACAAAATTAACAAAAAAAAATAAAAATAAAATTGCACACATTTTTGCACAACATAGCTAAGGAGATTTGTAATGTTACCTCATCGTTGCTTCGGACCTGCAATCGAGATTTTTCGGTTCTTGTCCACGCGCTAACCTGGCGAGATGAAGGTAAAGGTGCATGGCTGCGAACTTTCATCCCCGGGATAGGATTTAACAGACATGCGGAACTCCTTAAACAAAGCCGAGGAAATAACCCACATCCTTTTGATAATGAATCCCCCGACTCGCTGTAATCATCCTCATCATCTTCGCTTTCATCCTCACTTACATCCTCGGCGAATTTTGGCTCCGCATACGGCGTAATCTGAAGTAAATTACTTGTATTCTCCTCATTCATCAGCACTCTGGGCAATCGTCTCGGAGACGGTTCGCGCGCTGCAACAGCTTGTCTCCTAGGAGCGTACTGAGGTGTATCAGAAGCCATTGCTTTTGCAGCAGGCAAGAATCGACCCATCATGAAATCCCTCGTCTTCAGATCAGTTGCAAATGTTCCCGAAGGCGGTTTAGCATCGGCCGAACCGTCTAATCCGCTCACACCACTTATACTGCAATTGAAGAAAAACGATTCACTTCTTGACAAAGTGTCCTGCGCGTCTATGAATGCATCGTCGTCATCCGAAGCACCCTTGTTTTCCATCACCGAAACATCTTTCAAATTCTCCAATTTACTGGCCTTATTATCGCCCCCCCGCCGGCGGTTAGAAGTTACAAGTTTTTTCATTTGAGACTGCACCTCAACTACTTCATTCCTGGGTTGTTGTTCTTTGATGAATTCTTTCTTCTCCGGTGGTTCCCGCCGTTTAATTTCTAACACCCTACCTGGTGGGAGCTTCGGAGCAACCGCTGGCCGGAGTTCCGGTGAAACGAATAGGCCCTGATTTGTAGTATTAGTTTCATCCTTGGGTGTACCTGGTGTGTGTTCCCACATGAACGGAACAGCACCGGCATTTCTAATCGGCCCGGACTTCAACTCTGGTTTGTAATAAGAAGGATAAGGAGTAGGAATTGAAGATGATTTCTTATTATTTTCATTCTTGTTTCTCTGTGAAGAAGAAGATGAAAACCGCCGGACTGATAAAAACGGTGCATTGAAATCTAATTGTTTCTCCTCCTCCATTTCTTTTTCTTTCAGATCCTCCCCACAAATTCCTAAAACATCAATAACATAAAATCCCCTCAGAACTCACAAATTCCTTCTCTACCAACCAAAAATTACTATAAACAGAAAATGAAGAAGAAGAAGAAACTTTCTGCAACTAAAAATTGAATTCCTTGCTGTATGTATACTGCAACTAAGCTTCAAAAAGCCATTAAACAAACACTATCTTTCTCCAAAAAGAACAACACTAGAATGATGAGTGAATGACAATCAAAATTTTCTCATTTAAATCAAATTAGAAATACCACTGTGAATAGAATGATTTAAATTGTATAAAATTATTAAAAGGATGTCTGAAAACAAAGAAAATAATACCTGGGCAGGCAAGAATCTTCTTCTTTTGCCGGGAAGGAAAAGATAAAGGGTGGGAAGCTGAGCTAGCTAGAATCAGAGTATTGAGTTACTCTGAAATTTAGAAGGAAAAAAGTTAATAATAATAATGAAAGAGAGAAGAGAAAAGGGATAAAGATAAACTGAGTTTCGTACGCTTTTAATTCTTCCTCACTGTATGTATTCACATTCGTTCATTCATTCATTTCATACGCTGTAAAAATATTCTGACTTACACAGGAAACTAAATAGTTTCGGTTTTTTTTAAAAGAAAGAATTTATTACTGGTAATTTTTGTCATTAAGTACTTGAATTCTATGTCACTCATAAATACCACCACACTGACTGTGTTTTGAATATCCCGCTGCTGGAAGATGTAAGAAAGTCAATGTTGTTACTACTTTAAGTCACCGTGTTTGACTCTTATCTTTGAGTTTGATTTTCAGTTGAGTAATCAAGCCATTAGTATTAGACTTGCAGTACTAATACTATACCATTATTACTTAATTATGAGTAAATTTATTAAATACCCTTAATTTTTACCCCCAACAAATATAACCTTATACAAAAATAAATATACCCCTATCATTTAAAAACTTTATCCATTACAAATTAGATTACATTAATACCCTCACTCATATAATACATTTCTTTATTTCAAAATACAACAAAAATTTGTATCTAACATTTCACAGCCACCACCACCATCAGTCCACCACCACCCGCCATCACCATCGCCGCCGCCGCCAGTGGCGTCAACAATTTAAGTTGATCCCAAAAACAAAAATCAGAAATAAGAAAGAAAAAAATATATATAATGTCAACAACCAAAGTTGATCCCAAAATCTGGTGTCAACAACTGAAATTGATCCCTCAAACTAAAATAAATAAAAAAATCATGAAAAAGTAATATGGCGTCAACAACCGAAGTTGATCCCAAAATTCGGTGTCAACAACCGTAGTTGATCTCCAAAACAAAAATCATAAAAAGATAAAAATAGCATGGCGTCAACAACCGAAGTTAATCCCAAAATCTGGTATCAACAACCGAAGTTGATCCCAAAAACAAAAATCAAAAGCTCATAACAAAACAATATGACATCAACAACCGAAGTTGATCGATCCTCAAAGAAAAAAATCAAAAAATAAAAAAAATAAAAAAAAAATAATATGGCCTTAACAACCGAATTTAACATCATAATATGGTGTCAACAACCGAAGTTGATCCCAAAATATGGTGTCAACAACCAAAGGTGATCCCAAAAGATGGTGTCAACAACACAAGTTGATCGGTTTCCTTTGTTGACACAATAAGTGAAAAAATACTCCAACTTTTTTGGGTCAACAATGGATGTTGATCCCATTCACTGGGATCAACAATGGAAATTGATCCCAATGAACGGGTCAACAACCAAGTTGATCCCAAAATCTGGCGTCAACAACCAAAGTTGATCCATAAAATTGACGTACTAAAATTAGTACAAACGAACCAAGAAGACAAGGTTACCAATAAATAAGACAAATGCACAAACTACAATGATCAATTTTCAACAGTAGAGAGAATAGGAGAGCTAATATTAGTCACCTGCCCATATCCATTACATGTTCCTAGTTATAGTAAAAGTACTTAAAGTTGGCTGGTGCACTCCGTAAATGGCAGTGAGAAATTCATGTTTATATAGCAAACTCAACAAGAAAAGGAAGTACTAAGAAACATCAACAACTAAGATCTGGAATAATTTACTCACCTAAAGCAGCACACGAAACGTTGTTTAGAGATTACAATAAAAGTGCTTCACGGCCGAAACATCACTGCAACTAAGCGATTCAAACAAAGTGAAATATGCATCAATTTTGCAATTGCAGCAAGGTATGAACAACAAGACTAAAATAAAACAATGGAAGAAATTATGAACATACAACCGGAATGTATACCTCTTTTCTTACGTATCCTGAAGAAACCACACAATCACCATCTCCCGAACCACCAATAATTCACATCCAATTTCCACAATTACAACAACCAGAACCACCATCCACCACTATTTTCGTAACTAATTTATCATTTGAACCTCACCACCACCACCACCAACAATCACACATCTCCACCACCACCACCACCAACAATCACACATCTCCACCACCACAACAACAATAACCAGAACCATTTTAACCCCACCATAGCCAACATTTCAGGCTTTCCATCACCAATTTTATCATTCCAACAAAACCACCACCTTTTAATTAGGAGCAGTTTTTGAGAATAAATTCAGTTAGGATTTTTAAGCTTAAGAAACATCAGTTGCAATCTCTCAACCAGACCCACAATTGAAATTGGAAATGAAAGTTTGAGAGACGGAGTGATTACCTCAAGTGCATGGTTGAATCAAGTTTAAAACACCATAATAATGTTAGTTACTTCTTAGATCGAGCAATCAAAATCGACGACGTTGTATTAAGCAATCGAGCCTTTAATAAAACTAATAACCATGTTCAAAGTATCCAACAAAAATCAAAATCATAACTAGTTACCACACCACCACCACCACCAATAGCTCAAATCCCTAACCCTAGCTTTATAAATTCAATCACCGTCACCACCACTACCACCACCAGAAACTAATACAAAAAAATAAAATGCATAATTAAAATATTAATCTCTCTCGAACTCCAAAATCTGAATCAAATATTCATCTTAATAAAAGGAGAGAAAGTTCTCTGCCGGAGTAAAAGACGTCGGTAGTGACAGAATTTTTTTGAATCTGAAATATCTAATATTGGAGAAGATGGTGTTGGTATTGAGGGTTGCGGTGGCGATGACGGTGATAGATATGGTGGTGCTCGTAGCAGAAGTGGTGGAAAGAGAAGGAGAGATTCGAGCGAAGAAGAAAGAAATAAATGAAATTGAAATGAAATAAATGTGGGGAGGGTGAATCTTGGATTAATAATCTCTTCTGAATCCGAAGGGGTATTATTATAGATGTCAAGGGTATTTGTGAAAGTCAATCAGAATAAGGATAATTATATAATTACCACCTTAATTATATTTATCATGTCATTAAATATACTGACAGGTGTTTCTCAAAATTTTGTACCACCTAGACTTGAAGTGCAGGCATAAACGGAAGGGAATTGGACGGTTTTTATAGTTCCAGAAAGAGTTGTCAATCTAGGGATATTTTGTAGCTAATGAAGTAAGTATTCATGTCAGCGGGCGGAGCTAGGTTTTGAACAAAGGAGCCGACAGGGAATCAAAGTGAGCTATGAGCATATTTGGGGATGCAAATGGCCGAAAATGGCTAAAAATGGATAATTTTGGGAACTCATGTTTGCAACTGCAACTGCACACCTCTTCATCAATGTGGCTCCTCCCCTGATTCATGTTCAGGTTTCCTATAGATGATTATCGTTTTTTCTGTAGCAAGAGAATCTTTTTTTTTCCTTCTTTTTTGATAAATTAGTCTCATCTTTAACCTATAAGTTTTACTTTTTCTTTTTTGCATGGATGCACAAGATAATAAATGGAAAAAGTAAATAATTTTACTGCACATCGATCAGTCAGTTCTCTTTCTAGCCGAAAACAACCACCGACCCGACCAATGGTAGTGCAAGATTCAAGATTTTTGCTGGATCCACGTCACCAAATTTCAAGGACCAAGTTTAGTGGAAATTCAATATTCAAAGTAAAAGCGCCATTTGAAATGGCGTGCCATGTCATTTGAAATGGCGTATCATTATCCGCCTTTAGATCTCCAATAAAATTATGAATCCAACAGTCTATATGATATTAATATTTAAATTTCTATAAAGTAGTGACAATACACCATTTCTAATGGCGTTTGATGCTTTTTAGATACGCCATTCCAAATGGCGTGCCAAAGTTGCTTCCATCTCGCATGCAACCAAACTGAAATAGATACTGAATCAAGCAAATAGTGCAAGGATAGACGACACTCCAACAGTGAGAATTTTGGATCTTGGACACCATTAGACTCAGTCTAAAATCGTTATCGAGCAATCCATCTTCGATTCTATTTTCTTCGGTTCGACAACACTTTCCATCTTCGATCTTCTTTTTTAACAAATCAAAATATAGCATATGACTTCTTATGCAGCTCGATTTCTCGGTTTTAATCGTTTTTTTTTTTGTTTTGCTTGTTTTTTTTGTGCAGCTCTAAATAGTTCTGATTTTAGAAGGTCATTTTGCGGAATTCCATACTATTCCATTAGATTAGACTCATACGACTATATCACTTGGCCTTCTGCACATGCGAAAATGAAAATTTGTTCTTTTAACATGGTGTATGCTTGTCCTAAAATACGCACTATATATACTAAACTTAAGAAAATGGTTAAAAGATTTAGAAGTTTATTATTAAAGTTACATTGAAGACAAGAGGGTGACAACAATATTATGGATTGCCAAAAAAACATCTTCATATTAATTTTGAACAAAGAACAGCCGACACTCCATTATAGGCGTCAGCATGAGAAAAATCTACAAATGAAAGGCAAAGATAAGCAAATATTCATTGCTAGCGCCTAGAAGTCAATAATTTACCTGGTTAAATTGGGGATTATGGATTTTTTCATCCACCCCATAAAGAATGATAAGGGATGTCTAAATTTGATGAAACTATCATTCTATCCTCTATCAAATATCAATACTACTAATTTATCCGCATCAAATCCTAATCATAAAATTAAAAACTAAAATCAAAATCATAAAATTTATAAACTAAAATCAAAATCATAAAATTAAAAACTAAAATCAAAATCAAATTCATTTCCATCTTGACTTCAATTGATTATTCTTCTTTTCTTCTCAACCCAATCCTATAAACTAGGTTTTAGTAACATAAAATTGCTCAAAAATTGAAAATTTTGAAATCAAATTTTTCCTGGTTTATCAGAATCGATTAACGTTTATGTATATGTGATCCGATTGCAAATAGAAACGGTTTATGTTCATGCCCACAAAGATCGATTGTCCTTGATATGTTTTCTGGTTCGAGAAATTTGAACCAGAATCGGATTACATTAGCACTTATAAAAACCGATTGTTGATGTATAATGTTAGAACCGGATTTTATATGTGTGTCGAGTAAACCGATTGTTGTTCTCAATTTTTCTGTATCTTTTTTTTTTTGTTAAAATCGGATTACATGAGCATTCTTATAAACCGATTCCTGTTGTGCAATGTGAGGAATCGGTTTTTACATATGTATCGTGTAAACCGATTCTGGTTAACCCATTTTTTTCCAGTTAATACTCGATCATAAAATGAGTATGAAATCATACCGATTTCATTTCATTAACTTGGGTATAGAATGAATTTTAATTTTACTTGATGTTTAACAGCACATAATTCACAAATAAAAAGGAGAAAATTTTCCCACAGTCGGTTTACGTTCATGCCAATATAAATCGATTATGGATAATCTGTTGATTTTCATGTCCATATAAACCGATTCTGGGTAGAAGCTAGTTTAAAAAAATCTCTGTATGTTTTTGAGGTTACAATCGGTATATGTTTTTGACAACATATACCGATTCTGTGTTGGTGTTCTTCAAAAGATTTCAAATTTTTCATGTTCAGATAATTAATTAACACAAGTTAATTTCACATCTAACACTATATTTTACCACTAATCACCCGAATTAACACTAATTAATCAGGGGTAAATTAGCCATTAAGAAAATTGTTGATTAAGGGGTTTCTATGAATTACTTCTTAATGACCCTATTTTGTCATGTAGCTATAGGCCCCAATTAAATGGCATATGCCCCAATTTAGCCAGGATAATTTAGGTCTTCTAATTTTCAGACATCCGAGATAATCATGACTTGTGATTTGGAGTATGAAATGTGTATTTCAGAACCATCAATGCAACCATTGGATAGTCCTTTCTCACCGAGAAACGAAGAGAATGGTGCAATGCAAGATAGAGTCTTAGGACACCTTTTATTTCTTTCTTCATTTTTTTTTTTGGAGATTTTATCTTTAGAATGAAAAGCGTGCTACCTATAAATCCACGTAGTTAGGCAAAAGAAAGGAAAAAAAAACAAAAAGAATAATTTCACACCCCGGTGTAAATAAAATTGGGACTCCAGGCTTCACATCCGACTAACTCAATTGTTGGACACTTGCATTTTCTTTTTCAAACTCAGTTACAATTTTACTAGCTAATTTTGTGCACATTTTCGAACGAGTACGCAAGTGATTTGAGAGTTATATAAGGATGATCGAGATTCCAAACATAGAAGATAATCCAATCATCCGTCAATTAATTAACCAATCAAATTATTATTTTAAATATACACTTTTAGAAGAGTGTGCATAAAAATGGACTCACGTAAGTAGAATTAGTGGCAAAGTCCTGAATCTAGGTGATAGGGCGGAAAAATTGTTTTCTTGAAGTACAACTTTTTTAGCAGTTTAAGCTAAGAAAGCTCCGGAGTATATTTTCATGATTGCTAAAACGGATGCCGGTTTTACTAAGAGGTTATTAATCCACATAAAACAAAATAATTCTAGCGACACTTGTTCTTAGCAGTGTATATTCCCCAACTTGTTCTTATTTGGTCTTTCCCTTTAGCCATTAATTGGTAGAGAAAGTAGAAGATAGCTTGGACGCAATGCAAGCATATCTGCTGCTTGATCGTCCTCCCTATGAGTATAGTATGGTTGACCTGAATTGCGGGGAACCGTAAACCATCTTGTTTGTATGCCTCACAGCTTTTGTTCATCTTGTTTTTGCACTCTGTCTGGTTGGTACTTTGCTTCATTTTATTTAATTTTCGTGAGAAACAGATATTTCTTTGGAAATTTGTATCATTGTCGGGCGGGCCGGCGGGCGGGCGGGCTCACTGATTGTTAAAAGACAAATTGTGGGTCTCCCCATACTTACATGACCATCAAAGTCGGTGTGCGCCACACCTGCAGGGCTGCAATTTTGCGAGATCCAATTATCTCAATTTCCAAAGCTAAAAGGACTGCTTATTTTGTTATTCCTTAAACCGAGAGATGCTCTTGGAGTGGTTGGGATTCATTTTAGGGAAATTCGGTCAATTGTCTAAATATTTTTAAAACAAATTGACGAGTGAAAATTAATATGGGTGAAATGGACATCAGAAAAATAGCAATAATGAAATTGAATTTATCCTGGCTTAAACTTAAAAAATAGTGAGGATGAAACTGGATGCATCGTGATGTAAATTAAAAATAAGAAAAAGTATTTGAAAATGGGCAGGATGAAACTGTTTACATCCTGACTATTTTTACAATCTCGTCCATTTAAATAATATCAAATTATATATGTCCTTTTCACCCATGAATTGTTTATTTTGGTCTTTTTAACCAATTTTGTGTTCACTTTATATTTTTTTACTCTATTTTTATCTTCTTCTCGTTAAGGAATCCAAATTTAGAACAAACGAAAGAAGGGTGAGAAGAAAAGCACCCAGGGCACTTTTCTTTCTAATCATGGATGATATTTGATGATCTGGATTTTTTTTTTTTGACACTTATTAATTTCTATTACTAATTATTTTTATCCCTTTTAATTTAATTAAACATTTACAAATTACAATACGGATGTAAATATGACGCTGGTAGAAGTCAGGAGGATCGAGTATATCATGTTATTTACATTTATATAAAAGTGTCTCTATTTATTAAAGACTAAAAATGGTCGGTCAATCATCATGTAGCTTCTTCAACTAACGGTCTATCATCTCCACAAATTTAAGTAATCAACCGAAAAAGATGGGGAAAAGAATAAAGGTCTAAATTAAACCCTCTTCTAATCCCCTAATCATCTCCCATTAGACAATCCAGTGATGCTAAATTGTATTCTTTTCCTTCTTTTTTAATAGACTGGTTTTGTTTTTAGAGAAATTTAAGGAAATCAAGAGAACTAATCATTGAAAGTGGTTCTCGTGATACTTGTCAATAATGGGAAATAGTCCCCATGACACATGTAAGCAAAAGAAAGAAGTAAAGTGAAATGGTTCACATGACACTTGTCATCAAAAGAAATTAAAAGAAAAGTGGTCCCAGAAAATTAATGTAACATTTGACTTTTCCAATTAGGAAACCAACCTATTTTTTTGGAACATTTATTCATAGAAACCAGCCTATTAAAACAAAATTGTACTTAATAAGAAACCTGCTGGCCGGTGGAAACTTTTTCCAATTTTTCCTAGTGATTTTTTCTTCGACAAAAACGAAACAAGATTTCATCTTCTAGTGATGAAAACATAGCACAAGGCAATAATCAGTCAATATTACAAGCATTCCGGTGGCAATAGTGATGGACATCTTTGAATGGGACATTTGTATTAAGCTTGGTTTTTGAAATGACTACTCCGTCAATCCAATTTAAATTTAATAGGTAGACAAGGACCAGCTTAACCAACTTAATGATTAATTGATCCAAAATCGGAATTTAATTCAAGAGAGAAACAACCAATCGTGATAGGTCTAGATTCATGTGATGTCCTGGGAGCTTCTTTAATGGTGAATGTGAATATTGCATATGTGGCGTCACTTCTAAAACATCATTTGAATATAAAATCCTAAATGTCATTCGGCTATACTTGTCATCAAAAGAAGTTAAAAGAAAAGCAAACGGAATTACATGCCTACACATCGGTCAGTCGGCTCGCTTTCTAGCCAAAAACATCCACCGAGCCGACCATAAATGAGTTTTCAACATTAAAATCACAACCTACACATCGATCAGTCGGCTCACTTGGACAGCTTTGGAGTATATATTTCCATGATTGCTAAGGAGGTATTTAATCCGCATAAAACAAAATAATCATATGACACTTCTCTTTAGTAAAAGAGAAGTATATTTCCTCACCCGACTTGTTCTCACTGGACTTTACCTTTTTGCCATTAATTGGTAGGACAAGTAGAAGATTAGCTTGGATGCAATGCAAGCGCATCTACTTCCTAATTGTCTTCTCTATGGATGTGGTTGACCTGAATTGCGGGGAATCGCAAACTATCTTGTTTGGTTGCCTTCATCATGTGAGTGATTCATTCTTTTCACTAACTTTGTATGCCTGCCAGCCTTTGTTTATCTTATTTTTGCGCCGTCTGTTTGGTACTTTAGCTTCATTTTGTTTAATTTTCGTGACTCGTACTTCTTTGGAAATTTGTAAAGATCTATCTATCATTGTCGGGCTCTCTCTACGTACCGCTCACTGATTGTTAAAAGACAAATTGTGGGTCTCCCCATACTTGCATGACCATCAAAGTCAGTGTGCGCCACGCCTGCATGGCTGAAATTTTGCAAGATCCAATTATCTCAATTTCCCAAGCTAGTGTTCGGGGTTTATTTTATTTTATTTTATTTTTGTACATAAAATTGGTTTAAAAGATCAGAATCAACAATTCCTGGGTGAAATGGACAGTTAGATTTTGATACTGTTTAAATGGACAAAAATGTAAAAATAGGCAGGATGTAACCAGTTTCATCCTGCCCATTTTCAAATATTTTTTCTTATTTTTAATTTACACAGGATGTATCCAGTTTCATCCTTATTATTTTTTTTGACCATTTCATCCAAACTATTTTTTACGCGTCCATTTGAACCGTGGTTTAAAAATATTTGGACAAATGACCCATTTTCCGTTTTTTATAACCCCAAAAGGGTTCCTATCGAGCTAAAATAGACCCAACAAAAAAAACCCAACACATTTACCCCATTCTACCTAAACTGTCCAAAACATCCTTCCGTCTATTTCCCTACACCTTTTGTTTTCTTCCCTATTCGATTAACCGACACTACTTTTCAGTCCGAAACTATCGAAAACTTCCCTCCGAAACCAGATCTGAAACCATTTTTGATTCCTCCTTCTTCTTGCTCCATTTTTCATCTCATTTTGTTTCGAAATAGATTATAAAGGTAATTCTTGTCATTAAGTTCTTACATTTGATGGTTTTTATCTCGGGCCTCACTCCTAAATACCACACTGACTGTTGTTTGGAGTACGAAGATGTACGAGAGTCAAAGTTGCTATTTTAAGTCACCGTGTTTGACTCACAGCTTTGTGTTTGACTTTCGGTTAAATAATAAAGCTATAATTAGTAGTTATACCCACCTTGTTCTTAAATTAATTGACAAATGTTCCTCCAAATTTTGTACTACCTACACCTCAAGTACACGGGCATAAGTTTTACTTCTTATTCCTTCTGTCTTTATTTAAGCATAATTTGAATTTTGAGAAGTTCTTTTGTTGGACACTTAATTTAAGATACAATTAAGATCATTCTTTTTTATTTTCTTTTACTGGAACTCTATTAGAACTTAATTTCATGCATAGTCTCTAACAAATGGGGCACCTGACATTTTAATTTCCACTATTGATTTATTATTGAGAGTTATTTAGTAATCAGGGTCAAGATTTAAACATAAACAGTAACCGAGTCATCCTTTTAACTAATCAACCAATCAAATCAAAACTATTTTCTGGGAAGCATATAAATTTACGAGTTTAAGCTTGGAAAATTTTGTAGTATATTTCCATGATTGCTGGAACCGGATGCCACTTGTTAGGGATGATATCAATCCACATAAAATAAAATAATCTTACACGTGAGATTTGTACCCATCATTAATTATTTTCCTTACCTTTTTCTTGTTTGGCTTTTCCAATTGGTATATGGTGTTGGTGTTGTTCACATTTGATAATTCGGCAGGGCAAGTAGAAGATGGCTTAGATGCAATACAATACATGTGGAGCTTAATTGTCTTCTCTATGAGTATGATTGACCTGAACTGCGGGGAACCCTAAACCATCTTGTTTGGTTGCCTTCATCATGTGAGTGATTCGTATCTTTTTACTAACTTCGTATGCCTGCCGGCTTTTGGTTATTTTGTTTTTGCACTCTGCTTCGTATACTTCGGTTTGTAAAGGTCTATCTATTATTGTTGGCGAGCTCTCACGGTCACGGATTGTTAAAAACACAAATTGTGGGTCTCTCCATACTTCCATGACCATCTAAATCAGTGTCCCTGCGGGGCTGCACTTTTACAAGATCCAATCCAATAATCTCATTTTCCAAAGCCGAAAGGGCTACTACTTGTATAGATATTCCTTAAACTGAGAGATTACTTCGAGCTTTAAGGTGTCAGAGTGGTGTTTTTCTGGCTGTTGTCTTTTGCTCTTCCTAAGTATAAGCATGTTTGTGGGTTTTTTGCTATTCTTTTTTCTCCTTTTCTTTTACTTTCTTTGTTGGTTAATCGTGGTATAAGTCTTTTATACCTTTTTTTCTTGATCAATAAATCTTTTCTTTTCCGATCCAAAAAAAAAAAAAAATCAGAGATAGTCTTTGAGTACTATAGTTTTGTTCATCTATATTTCTCTTCTTCTCAAGGAATCCGAATTTAGAACAAATGAAAGAAGTGTGAGAAGTAAAGCATCAAGGGTACTCTCATTCCGATGGGTCTCGATAAGGCATAATATGCATATATTCCCATAAAAATATTTTTGGTTGCAACTCTTTTTCTCAGTTAAGCATCCACCCAAAGCCAAAGCTATAGTTAAATTAGTTGTGAATTTTGAGCAAATACTAGGAATAACTGTGAAAATATTTGATGGGGGCAAATCCTGATAGGGGCATGGGGATGAATAGAAATTCGACACTTATCCCTTTTTCACTTACCGTTTTTAACTAATTATAATTTTCAGATTCTACACCTGGTTTACCCCTCCATAAATCTGACTAATCTTGTTAATTTTTGCAGGCTTTACTCCTATATTAATGGAAGTTTTCTACATCTTAAACACCCATAAAATATCGCTAAAAAAAGTACAACAATGATTTGTGGCACCCAATACACTTACCTTAGTTGGTAAATCCTCAAGGTTGTGGGAAATTTAGCAATCATTGAGATGAGATTCAGAGCTTATAGCTACCTCCATACAAACAAGAATTAAGCTTTATCAGTATTCTTGTAGATGATTTCCCTACGCCGAGTACTTTCCCACGACCTTGTCTAATCAATACAAGACTCTTTTGTAATTTTTTACCTTGGTTCCGTTAGGATTGAGATAATATGTCCTTGACCATCCAAACATATGAGGTGTTAACTACTGCCTTGTACATATATCAATGTAGTAGCAATAAGTTGGAAAGTCAAGGTGGCGCAATCCTAAGTTGTGATCCATCAAGGAAGAAAGAAAAGCGAAGCATGGAATCATTCTGTCGGATCTGGTACAGTAAAAGAAAGTATCTACTGCATGTAGAGAAGAGGTAAACACGTGTAGAGTAAAAACCATATTCGACGATCGGGTTTGAATCGAGGAGCAAGGCATTAAGTGCACTGACAGAGTACGCGTAGGAGCAGAAGAGTCACGTCGCGACAGGCGCGGATGCATAGTATGGCAGACTCGGATCGGCAGAGTAGCAATGTCGGATTGAGGGACATCGGGACCATTACCTTTAGGCGAAGACGAACGTGAGCCGAGAAGAGATAAATCAGGAGACTCAATCTCCAGGGGAACACAGAGTCGGGAACGGAGTATCGGAAGGAGATATTAGTGATCACCCGACATGACCATCAAGAAAGATAGAATATGACCAACACTATAATATCGTTGTATAAGCATCTTAGCCTATAAATATAGACCTTTGTGTAGAGAAAAGTGAAAATGCGGGGGGTCTAACAACCACACCCAACAATTCGTTTGGAAATCTGAGAGGACTTACTCCAATATACTTTCTAGAGAATCAACTAGACAGTCAGACTCAATTTAGAATAAAGTATATAAAAGAGCTTAATATCTCTAACTCTTAATTCAATCCATAATCAACAAATAAAAACTTGCGAGCCTGATTGAATATAAGAGGAGTTACTTGAACGGTACCAAAGACCAATGTTCATGTGTCAAGCAATGTAAATCAACAGCCAAAGGTTGGATATTCTAATTGATTGATATTAACGCACAACCTGTGATATTTCAATTATATAACAACATATAATGCGGAAAAGAAACAACACAGACACCGGAATTTTGTTAACGAGGAAACCGCAAATGTTGAAAAACCCCGGGACCCAGTCCAGATTGAACACCACACCGTATTAAGCCGTTACAGACACTAACCTACTACCAATTAACTTCGGACTGGACTGTAGTTGAACCCTAATCAATCTCACACTGATTCACGGTACATTTGCGCTCCTTACGTATCTGATCCCAGCATGATACTACGCCCTCGATTCCCTTAGCTGATCTCACCCACAACCAAGAGTTGCTACGACCCAAAGTCGAAGACTTGATATACAAATCTGTCTCACATAGAAAAGTCTATTGGATTGAATAAATCTGTCTCCCACAGAAATACCCAAGAGTTTTTGTTACGTCTTTTGATAAATCAAGGTGAACGGGAACCAATTGATAAACCGGACTTATATTCCCGAAGAACATCCTAGTATTATCAATCACCTCACAATAAACTTAATCGACTAGCGAAACAAGTTATTGTGGAATCACAAACGATGAGACGAAGTTTGTGTGTGATTACTTTTCTATCTTGCCTATCGGAGATATAAAATCTCGAGCCAATTATTTTAATTTTACTCAACACGATAGAAACAGCAAGATCAGATCACGCAACTACAAAGATAATAGTTGGGTTTGGCTTCACAATACCAATGAAGTCTTGAAGTCGTTAACCTACAGGGTCTCGATAAGAAACCTAAGGTTAAAGGAAAATCGATTCTAGCTATGCAACTAGTAACACACATGAGTTGTGGGGATTAGGTTTCTCAGTTGCTAGAGTTTTCCTTTATATAGTTTTCAAATCAGGGTTTGCAGTCCAAGTTACCTTGGTAACAAAGCATTCAATATTCACCGTTAGATGAAAAACCTGATTCAACCAAGCTAATATCTTTCAACTGTTAGATCGCACTTAGCTTGTTACACACAAATGAAATGTACCCTCATTTAGGTTTATGTAACCGTACCTAACGTGTACACCATGTTGGTTCACAAATAGTTAACCGAGGTTAGCCATATGATTACTCTCATATCAACCTTATTCATCTTAACCATAACTAGTTCAAATGACTCAAATGAAACTAGTTAGAGTTGTTCAATTGTTTAGAAAACACAATTGAAATCAAATCGATTTGATTCACTTTAATCAATCATGAACATTATAGTCACGGTTTGCAAAGATTGCATTCCTTATTATTTAAATGTTTAAGTTCATGGACTTGACCGATTTGACAAAGTAACCAGCTTAAGTATGCGTACGGGTATACGTACTTAAGCAACCGGTTTTGAGTTTGTTAGGTTTCCAAACTCAGCAGAAATTTTCGGTTCAAAAACTTCCGCCAGTATGCGTACGGGTACGCATACTTAAGGTGACTAGTTAAGAGTTTTTCTGAAACCAAACTCAGCAGAAATTCTCGGTTCGAGAACTTCCGCCAGTATGCCTACGGGTACGCAAACTTAACCTGTCTCCTTCACCAATTTCGTATACAAACATATACATACTCTTGGATTCCGGTTTATGGACTTATACACTAATATACGAACACACTATATATGCTTATATCCAAAGATGGTTACATCATAAACTTTTTATTTCAATCATTGAAACATTCTTCTATAATGTCAACAGTCGTTTTCACACACTATTAGCATCAAAGAAATTTTCAAGATATTGAAATAATCATTATTGAAACCTTCCAAGTCTTACACCAAATGATTATATCACAAAAACCATGTAAGATGTTACTCGGCAATTTTCTCATGATATAAGATGAACTTGGCCGAAGCGAAAGCTTACCAACACATATTTCGAGAAATATGTAAGTGAGATATACTCATCTCGAAATCTCAAATGTGTATAGATAAAAATATATCGTAACACGACTTATATCTCAATATAGGAGATACTATAAATAGACTTTCCAAGTGATAAATAAGTTCAAGTCTCCACATACCTTTTGTCGAAAAAGTCCACAATCTCCCCTTAGTAGTTCTTCGTCTTCAAGAGATGAACGTCGAGAGATTTAAGCTCAACTACGTTATCTATGTCCTAGTTCGAGACATATATAAATAGGCTAGAAATCAAGACTTATAGTTTTGATCACTAACATTGACAAACATGCTTGAGATAGAAACGCATGCGAGTTCGACCGAGCAATTCTATAACAATCTCCTCCTTTGTCAATTTTAATGACAAAACTATCAATACATATGGATTAAAAAAAACATAAAAAATGTAGCTTCTTATACACATGCTTGATCTCCTTGGCATCTTTAACGCGACAAGAAATCTTCGTCACTTCCAAGTACTCCAGGATCCTAAAGGTTGTAAGTTCAGCATCACAGTTGTTGAAGATCCGTAGCTATAACAATGAGAAAACAAAATGCTCTCAATCATTGTTATACAGTGTCATAGTATTATTACACATTATCAAAGTTCAATTGTATCACAACTTTGACAATAAAACTATGGTGATATGCATCACTCCCCCTTAGTCAATACATATCTCAACATGAAAACCACTCCCCCTTACATAATGATCGGTAAACGATATGTATTTGTAGTGTGAACTACACATTAATTCTCTCCCTTTTTGTCAAAAAAAATTCGCAAAGGTACGAAAAATTAGTGGGATCCTAATGAAATTTCCATGGAGATACATCATGACCAAAAGGTGTATTAACATACCAACAAATTTAGATGCAATCATAAATCCGAAGCTAAATGCATTCATCAAGGAGTTAATGAAGATACAAGATAACCCCTAAAAATTCTACAGCCGCACTGCCCACAAATATTTGGCAATTAAGCACAATCTCAAAAGAACTCCCCCCATAAAATGTCATCCCCGAAGGAACAATAAAGGCGACCTTACTTTCACAAGAAAAGAAGGATTTCTTACAAACACTAGGATACGGGACAGAAAAATATCTACTATAAACAAATGTAAACAGGACTTAACACTATTCTGGAGTTCCAAACTCAATTGACCAAAAGATCGAGATAAAAGTAGGGGCAAGAGTTATGAGGAGCTAATGAACTAGAACATCACCAATATACTGCCGCAAGTGCTGAAACGTGGCAGTGTCTAATGGTTTGATGAGAATATCAGCCAATTGTTGTTCAGAAGGAACAAATTCCATAGTGATGATACCATCTTCATAAAGATTTCGAATAAAATGGTACCTGATGTCTATGTGCTTAGTTCTTGGGTGCTCAACATGATTCTCAGTGATGAGAATCGCACTTGAGTTATCACAAAAGATCTTTATTATTCCAGAATCAATTCCATAATCAGCAAGCATTTGTTTCATCCATAGAAGTTGAGTACAACATGACCCAGCAGCAATGTATTCTTCTTCACATGCTGAAAGAGATTGTGAATTTTGTTTCTTGCTATGCCAAGTTACAAGATTCATTCCTACATAGTAGAATCCTCCTGATATACTCTTTCTGTCTTCCACACATCCTGCCCAATCGGCATCTGAATAAGCAGTAAGATCAGTGTTAGTATCAAAAGTGTAAGAAAGACCATACCCAGCAGTGTGACTGATGTAACATATGATCCTCTTTGTGGCAGCAAGATGAGATCCTTTGGATTTGCCTGAAACCCAACACAAACCAACACTAAATGCAATATCAGGTCTCGTAGCAGTGAGATACAAAAGACTTCCAATAATATATCGATAAAGTTTATGATCCACATTTACACATTTCTCATCTCTATGTAGTTTACCCGTGGTAGGCATAGGAGTGAGTTTTGGAGTTGACTTATCAAGACCAAATCTTGAGACAAGATTTTTTGCATATTTTTCTTGAGATAAGTAGATTCCATCCTTGTGTTGTTGAATTGGTAAACCCAAAAAGAATTTTAATTCACCAACATTGCTCATCTCAAACTCCTTACCAAGAGATACTTGAAACTCTTTTGCAAGTTTCTCCGATGTTGATCCACAGATGATATCATCTACATAAACTTGAGCAATCACAACATATTTTCCACTCCATTTGGTAAAAAAAGTTTTCTCAGCTCCACCTCTTGAAAAGCCTTTCCTTAGAAGATAAGTAGTTAGTTTTTCAAACCAGGCACGAGGTGCTTGTTTTAACCCGTATAATGCCTTATTGAGCTTAAGGATATGATCAGGAAAATCGGGGTTTTCAAAACCTTTAGGTTGAGCAACATAGACTTCTTCCTTTAAATTTCCATTTAGGAAGGAGGATTTAATGTCCATCTGAAACAGCTTAACCTTAAGAAAACAAGCACGGGCTAATAACAAACGAATGGATTCAAGACGTGCCACAAGAGCAAAGGTTTCGTCAAAATCGATTCTTTCAATCTGTGAATAACCCTGAGCGACAAGTCTAGCTTTTTTTCTGATAATTGTGCCAAATTCATCAGATTTGTTCTTGAATATCCATTTAGTACCAACAATATTTACATTGGGGGGACAAGGTACAAGTTTCCATACGTCTTGTCTCTCAAATTGATTTAACTCTTCATGCATTGCGTTCACCCAAAAGGTATCACTAAGAGCTTCATCAATGTTTATAGGTTTTATTTGCGAAAGATAACAACCAAAATTGCAAATATTTTGAAGTTGACCTCTCGTCTTAGCCGTAGAGTCCTTGACACCAATAATATTGTTATTATCATGATTCCTTTGAATCCAAAGGTGTCGAGCGGAGGCACTCTCTTGTTCAAGAGGAACAACCTGACTAGAACTTTTCTCCTCATCACTAGAGATATCAGGATCAACAACCGTTGGAACGACTTCTTCTGATTCTGACGTTTCTTTGACATTCTCAATTGTCTCGACTGGAGGAAATTCGGTAGGAGAGTCATTCATGAGTGCCAAATATTGTATATATTTATCCCTTTTTGTTGGCATTTAACTCATCTTTTGTGCATTAATTCTACATTTTATCCCATATTCTGCATTTTCATTGTTTTCAAGAATAAATATTTTTCTTACTTAATTTTGCATTTTTTAGGTAATAAATAAAGTCTGGATGACTTGCGGAGCAGAAAAGAGCTGAAGAGTAGTGAAAAGCCGGAAGAAATTACGCAAGGAAGCCGCAAAGAATGGTGCGCACAAGACCAAAAAGCTAGGAATGGGCTCAAGAAGGAAAAGTTGTTCTTAAAGAAGATATGGGCTTGGCATACCCAAGGCCCAAAACCCTTACCCAAACCCATTTTCTATATCCATACCCGCCTCCATTCTCAGCCGTTAGATCGGATCCATCTCATCATCCAATGGTCGCTTCGTCATCGTTCATCAAAATCTGAAGTCCCTGCAAAACACCATAGTACCTAAATTCCAAGCCTTCAGATTAGATCACATTTAGATCCAACGGTCGATTCTTTGCATGCGCATCAAATCTCGATACTTCCGCTTAACACTACAACACCTAACCTCGATCTTCGCCGTTAACTTCGTTGTATCAAAACATCCGAAGGTCGCTACCAGCCTCTTCAGGGGTAGCCATCCGATTCACCTACCAGCTTCGCATCCAGTGACTCATATTCGCCAACATCGAACTTTGATATCCCGCCTCACACACTAGCAACCTAACCATATACCCTAAAATCTATCGACTTCTCTTTCATTTCCTTCTTCTTCTTCTCTTTCTCTCCACCTCCTCTCTGCAACACCCATTCCGCCACCATACCTCTGCCACAACCACCAAAAGCCATCATGGCTCTCACCAATCGAAACCCATCATCATCCTACCCTTCTACCTACCTATTTCACCATTCTCTCTTCCTTTTCAGAAACCCTAGAGGAGAGATTAGTGAAATATGTCGAGCTAGAAAGAGAAATTGAAGGCATGGGAAGGAGAAGAGAAGGGATAAGAAGCATGGGTTGAAGACGGACTCGTCTTATCACAGTTGGTGAGTAAAAAAATCAAAACCCTAATTTTACTGTTAATTTGGGGATTTTTGGGATTGAGCTTGCATGTACAAATTGAAGGCATGGGTTGCATCAGGAGAAGAATAAGAGGCATGGGTCGACGTATGAGGGCTGTTATCAGTAGGTTAGGTGAGTCAATTTCACTTTTTGGTGAAACCCTAATTCTCTGATATTTTGGGGATTTTTAGGTTTTTGCTTGCTTGTATAAATAGAAGGTGTTGGGTGTGAAATTGGCTCATGCTGGACTAGCCAGTGTCCAGGACTGTGAAGTTCTGTTAATGTTCAATTTCAATTTCTGTTTGTTTTTAATTTCAATTTAATTTTTGATTGATCATGTTTAGTGCAATTTCAATGTTTAACTGTGAATCCCTGTTAGTGCTTTAGTATGAATCATTGTTAGGTTAATTTTAGTGGTGTAATGTATTTAAGCTTGTTTAAATCACTTTTAGTGTCAACTGTTTAGGTTTAGTTTTGTGTTTAATCATGTTTTGTTCACTGTTAGTGGTAGAAGTTTAGCTTTGAAGCATTGGATTGATTGAGCAGTGGGGAGAAACTAGTGCTCACTAGTGACTGTGAGCAAACTGGTTCTCTTCCCACTCTAGTTGTATGCCTAGGCTCACCTTCACCATTTCACCTTCACCATCTCCCCTGCCCTTGGCTTAGGCCTTGGTTCCATTGTTCTTTGTTTAGTTTCGTTGTTCTGTCACCTTCTCATAATACTTTGTGCTGTTTGCTTTTGCCATTGTAAATGTGCCTCATTGCCACTGATTCTGATTTGTGTATGTTACTATGTTATCTCTGTGATGTTTACTGTTTTGTGTGAATGTTAGGCTAAAGCCTTTGAAGCATTGGATTGATTGAGCAGTGGGGAGAAACTAGTGCTCACTAGTGACTGTGAGCAAACTGGTTGTCTTCCCACTCTAGTTGTATGCCTAGGCTCCCAACTTTGCCTTTCATTTTTTGTATCTTGTTCTTTCTTCACTCTTTGCCTTAGGCTAGCTGCCTTTGTGCCTTGTTCTCCCACTGCCCTTGGCTTGTAGCCTTGGTTTGCAACTATCTCTGTTTTGTTATTACTTGGCTTGCACTATCACATTAGCACTATGTCACCATTCATTGTAAATGCCACCTTAGTTTCATAATTGTTTTTGGCCTTTGTAAATACTCCAGCTGCATTGTCACTTCTCTACTGTCATTTCCATTACCACATTGTAAATATGCAACGCCATTGCTACTGTCACTGTAACCTTACTTTGTACATAAGCACTGCAGCCTTGCCCTATGCTTCATGGTTTATTTATGTCATTGTCTTGGCTTGATGCCTTATTCTCCATGTTAACTCACTGCATTGTTGCACTTCCTTGACCCTGTTTTTCCCTGTCTCAGCTTGGTCCTAGAGCTAGCTATCTTGACTTAGCCTTTGTGCTAGTCTGCCTTGGCCAGTGTCATGGCCTAGAGCCTATCTTGGTCTGACAGCTGCATTGCTTCCATGCTGCTGTTGCTGCTGCTACTCAACCAGCTTGCTACTGCAGCTGTCTGCTTCCACTCCTGCTGTCTGCTTTTCCAGCTCCTGCCTTGGCCACTGTCCTGCTACCCAAGGCCCAGCCACAGTTTAGGTTAAGGCTCAAAGCCCAGTTCAGTCTTGGATTCATAACCTAAGGCCCAATTCAGTCAACTGTGGGCTTAATCCAAAAGCCTAAACTCAAAAGCCCAAGACCAAATCAATTGAGTCCATTCCATTGCACTTCAAAGGTCAAGCCTAGTGCACTTCAAGACCAACTGAGCCCAAGCTCAGTTCACTTCATTATCAAACAAGCCTATAACCCAAAGGTAACCTAAAGCCCAATAGCAATTTAGAGCCCAAAGTAGCTAAATACTCCAAACACACCCAGTCTCTGTGGATCGACCCGTACTTGCACGAGCTACAACCGACGACCGTGCACTTGCGGTATTACTGTAGGCCCGCGTTTCATTTCGCTTAATTTTCACACGCTTTCCCGGGTCACCAAGTTTTTGGCGCCGTTGCCGGGGATTGGTGCTGTGTTTTTCTTGTAGTTTTATTAGCTATTTTTGCATTTCGCTGCATAGCATTTGCATCTGCATCTGCAGCTGCTTCACTTCATTTGCTGTTGGACCTGCTGTTCTGAACCAGTTTTTCCTCTGCTGGGACGCCACCAAGGAAAAGAACCAAAGCCCAACTGGGTTTTTGCAACAATTTCAGAGCAGCTGGGCTGTGCTTAAAAGGTAACCCGTTTAAGAGAACCCGAATTGTGGGCTTCCAATTTTTAATTGGGGCTTGTAATATTAAAGCCAATTTTTGGGCTTTTTATTTTCTGTTGGGTTTGTAATTAATTTTTGTGGGCTTGTTTGTTTAATTTGTGGGCTTGTTTAAATTCTTTCATTGGACTTGTATTTTGGACTCTGGGTTTAAACCCAGCTGAGCTTGTAACCGATTGTGGGCTTGTTTCCACTCAAGAGTGGACCTCGAAACCAAAGTTTTAAAACAAACGTCGGGCCTTAACCAACTGGGCCAAATTAAACTTTCAAAATTAAAACTTAGTGTTTCGTGGGCCGCAGCCTTCCTCTCATTCCATTAGAGGACCAACAGTGGGCTTGCTCCCAATTTCAAAAACCAAAAATTTCTCCCATAAAAACCAAAGTTTTCCAAAGTTTCCCTAAAAAACCAAAATTTTTCTTTTTCCCATCAAAACCAAATGTCTCCCGTCAAAACCAAATGTCTCCCGTCAAAACCAAATGTCTCCCGACAAAACCAAATTTTTTTCCCAAAAAGTCCAATCCCATTAAAAAACCAAAATTTGCTTGTAGATAATGTGTTAGTTAAATTTCCTTTTGTATATATTTTGTGCTCATCCATTGTGACTCCGAATATGTTGGAGTTTTTCCTTGGATAACGGAGTTTTAATTCTGCTTTCGCCGAAATCGGGTATTCTCTCTCCTTTTACTCTACTCAGCATGTCCCTTTCCATATGTTGCATTTTAATTCTTTCCATATTTTGAAACATTGAGGACAATGTTTAGTTTAGGTTTGGGGGTATAGAGTAGATACCATGATAATATGCTATAATTGAAAACAAACTCCTTCTTCTTTTGAAAAAATCGAAAAAATTCAAAAAAATTAAAAAAATGAAAAATCATAAAAATGGAGCTCATTTACCTTGAAATGTTGACTCTTGTGCAAATATGTAATTATTAGGAGTCTTAGTCTAGATATTTAGGCACCCTGATTCTAGCACAATTCACATAGTGATAAGAAATTTGCACGCGCACGATCTACCAATACATGTATGGCCTCGATCTTCAAGGTGTTTGATAGGAAGTTACGATTGCCAATCACTTTAGAATACTGAACGAAACTTGACTAGCTTGTTCTTTGGTTGGTTGGGATAGAAGGTGGAGGTTACATTAAGAAAGACAACCATCGAATTTAACTGGGTGCATCAAAAAGGGCTACCTCTTGCAAATTGTCATGTAATCTTTTGTTTCCTTTTGTATATGTATCAAAAGTGTTTCTATGTTAAAAAAAAAAAAAAAAAAAAAACGATGTATATATTCAGGAAAAAAAAATATCAGAAAAAAAAAATAAAAAAAAATCAAGTATTTATCAATTCCATCATCTCTTGTTCCAAAAATAAAAAGAGAATAGTCAATGTAAATAAGAGTCATGTAAATAGTCATTTTGTTGTTTCATTGTAATAAGCAAGGAGGGTGTATGCCATTGATGTACAACGCGAGTAATTGTGAAATACCTCCAACTCATTCACAATTCTCGTAAAGTCCGGACAGCTAGCTAGATTTCGACCTTGGTTCTTAGCCTGAGAAACTATCTCTTGGTGATTAGTAGTCATAACTTCATATCTTTCTTTACACATGTGTAGATACACTTTACACTCTTATCACATGTCTTTTTTTGTTATCAGTGCTAGGATTGTGCCTTTGATAGCTAGATTGACATCTCCATTTTGCTGTGAGCTTAAACTGTCTTGCACATGTCACATTTGATGGAATCTGAGCTTATATTTTGACCTAGAACTTTGTAGGTACGTTCTAAGCAAACCTTCACGAGACTTCAACTCGTCCACTAGGGACACTTAGTGGTTTAAAAGGCTTAGTGCATACGCTAAATGCATTCGAGAGACCAGCGACAGTGGTATAGTTAGGATTTCCTTAGTTTTGTTTTACTTGAGGACAAGTAAAATTCAGGTTTGGGGGTATTTGATGAGTGCCAAATATTGTATATATTTATCCCTTTTGTTGGCATTTAACTCATCTTTGTGCATTAATTCTACATTTTATCCCATATTCTGCATTTTCATTGTTTTCAAGAATAAATATTTTTCTTACTTAATTTTGCATTTTTTAGGTAATAAATAAAGTCTGGATGACTTGCGGAGCAGAAAAGAGCTGAAGAGTAGTGAAAAGCCGGAAGAAATTACGCAAGGAAGCCGCAAAGAATGGTGCGCACAAGACCAAAAAGCTAGGAATGGGCTCAAGAAGGAAGAATTGTTCTTAAAGAAGATATGGGCTTGGCATACCCAAGGCCCAAAACCCTTACCCAAACCCATTTTCTATATCCATACCCGCCTCCATTCTCAGCCGTTAGATCGGATCCATCTCATCATCCAATGGTCGCTTCGTCATCGTTCATCAAAATCTGAAGTCCCTGCAAAACACCATAGTACCTAAATTCCAAGCCTTCAGATTAGATCACATTTAGATCCAACGGTCGATTCTTTGCCTGCGCATCAAATCTCGATACTTCCGCTTAACACTACAACACCTAACCTCGATCTTCACCGTTAACTTCGTTGTATCAAGACATCCGACGGTCGCTACCAGCCTCTTCAGGGGTAGCCATCCGATTCACCTACCAGCTTCGCATCCAGTGACTCATATTCGCCAACATCGAACTTTGATATCCCGCCTCACACATAGCAACCTAACCTATACCCTAAAATCTATCGACTTCTCTTTCATTTCCTTCTTCTTCTTCTCTTTCTCTCCACCTCCTCTCTGCAACACCCATTCCGCCACCATACCTCTGCCACAACCACCAAAAGCCATCATGGCTCTCACCAATCGAAACCCATCATCATCCTACCCTTCTACCTACCTATTTCACCATTCTCTCTTCCTTTTCAGAAACCCTAGAGGAGAGATTAGTGAAATATGTCGAGCTAGAAAGAGAAATTGAAGGCATGGGAAGGAGAAGAGAAGGGAGAAGAAGCATGGGTTGAAGACGGACTCGTCTTTCACAGTTGGTGAGTAAAAAAATCAAAACCCTAATTTTACTGTTAATTTGGGGATTTTTGGGATTGAGCTTGCATGTACAAATTGAAGGCATGGGTTGCATCAGGAGAAGAATAAGAGGCATGGGTCGACGTATGAGGGCTGTTATCAGTAGGTTAGGTGAGTCAATTTCACTTTTTGGTGAAACCCTAATTCTCTGATATTTTGGGGATTTTTAGGTTTTTGCTTGCTTGTATAAATAGAAGGTGTTGGGTGTGAAATTGGCTCATGCTGGACTAGCCAGTGTCCAGGACTGTGAAGTTCTGTTAATGTTCAATTTCAATTTCTGTTTGTTTTTAATTTCAATTTAATTTTTGATTGATCATGTTTAGTGCAATTTCAATGTTTAACTGTGAATCCCTGTTAGGCTTTAGTATGAATCATTGTTAGGTTAATTTTAGTGGTGTAATGTATTTAAGCTTGTTTAAATCACTTTTAGTGTCAACTGTTTAGGTTTAGTTTTGTGTTTAATCATGTTTGTTCACTGTTAGTGGTAGAAGTTTAGCTTTGAAGCATTGGATTGATTGAGCAGTGGGGAGAAACTAGTGCTCACTAGTGACTGTGAGAAACTAGTTCTCTTCCCACTCTAGTAGTATGCCTAGGCTCACCTTCACCATTTCACCTTCACCATCTCCCTGCCCTTGCTTAGGCCTTGGTTCCATTGTTCTTTGTTTAGTTTCGTTGTTCTGTCACCTTCTCATAATACTTTGTGCTGTTTGCTTTTGCCATTGTAAATGTGCCTCATTGCCACTGATTCTGATTTGTGTATGTTACTATGTTATCTCTGTGATGTTTACTGTTTTGTGTGAATGTTAGGCTAAAGCCTTTGAAGCATTGGATTGATTGAGCAGTGGGGAGAAACTAGTGCTCACTAGTGACTGTGAGCAAACTGGTTCTCTTCCCACTCTAGTTGTATGCCTAGGCTCCCAACTTTGCCTTTCATTTTTTGTATCTTGTTCTTTCTTCACTCTTTGCCTTAGGCTAGCTGCCTTTGTGCCTTGTTCTCCCACTGCCCTTGGCTTGTAGCCTTGGTTTGCAACTATCTCTGTTTTGTTATTACTTGGCTTGCACTATCACATTAGCACTATGTCACCATTCATTGTAAATGCCACCTTAGTTTCATAATTGTTTTTGGCCTTTGTAAATACTCCAGCTGCATTGTCACTTCTCTACTGTCATTGCCATTACCACATTGTAAATATGCAACACCATTGCCACTGTCACTGTAACCTTACTTTGTACATAAGCACTGCAGCCTTGCCCTATGCTTCATGGTTTCTTTATGTCATTGTCTTGGCTTGATGCCTTATTCTCCCATGTTAACTCACTGCATTGTTGCACTTCCTTGACCCTGTTTTTCCCTGTCTCAGCTTGGTCCTAGAGCTAGCTATCTTGACTTAGACTTTGTGCTAGTCTGCCTTGGCCAGTGTCATGGCCTAGAGCCTTATCTTGGTCTGACAGCTGCATTGCTTCCCTTCCACTGCTGCTGCTGCTGCTACCTCAACCAGCTTTGCTACTGCAGCTGTCTGCTTCCACTCCTGCTGTCTGATGTTTCTCCAGCTCCTGCCTTGGCCACTGTCCTGCTATCCAAGGCCCAGCCACAGTTTAGGTTAAGGCTCAAAGCCCAGTTCAGTCTTGGATTCATAACCTAAGGCCCAATTCAGTCAACTGTGGGCTTAATCCAAAAGCCTAAACTCAAAAGCCCAAGACCAAATCAATTGAGTCCATTCCATTGCACTTCAAAGGTCAATCCTAGTGCACTTCAAGACCAACTGAGCCCAAGCTCAGTTCACTTCATTATCAAACAAGCCTATAACCCAAAGGTAACCTAAATCCCAATAGCAATTTAGAGCCCAAAGTAGCTAAATACTCCAAACACACCCAGTCTCTGTGGATCGACACGTACTTGCACGAGCTACAACCGACGACCGTGCACTTGCGGTATTACTGTAGGCCCGCGTTTCATTTCGCTTAATTTTCACACGCTTTCCCGGGTCCACCATGTTTTTGGCGCCGTTGCCGGGGATTGGTGCTGTGGTTTTCTTGTAGTTTTATTAGCTATTTTTGCATTTCGCTGCATAGCATTTGCATCTGCATCTGCAGCTGCTTCACTTCATTTGCTGTTGGACCTGCTGTTCTGAACCAGTTTTTCCTCTGCTGGGACGCCACCAAGGAAAAGAACTAAAGCCCAACTGGGTTTTTGCAACAATATCAGAGCAGCTGGGTTGTGCTTAAAAGGTAACCCATTTAAGAGAACCCGAATTGTGGGCTTCCAATTTTTAATTGTGGGCTTGTAATATTAAAGCCAATTTTTGGGCTTTTTATTTTCTGTTGGGTTTGTAATTAATTTTTGTGGGCTTGTTTGTTTAATTTGTGGGCTTGTTTAAATTCTTTCATTGGACTTGTATTTTGGACTCTGGGTTTAAACCCAGCTGAGCTTGTAACCGATTGTGGGCTTGTTTCCACTCAAGAGTGGACCTCGAAACCAAAGTTTTAAAAAACAAACGTCGGGCCTTAACCAACTGGGCCAAATTAAACTTTCAAAATTAAAACTTAGTGTTTTGTGGGCCGCAGCCTTCCTCCCATTCCATTAGAGGACCAACAGTGGGCTTGCTCCCAATTTCAAAAACCAAAAATTTCTCCCATAAAAACCAAAGTTTTCCAAATGTTTCCCTAAAAAACCAAAATTTTTCTTTTTCCCATCAAAACCAAATGTCTCCCGTCAAAACCAAATTCTCCCGTCAAAACCAAATGTCTCCCGACAAAACCAAATTTTTTTCCCAAAAAGTCCAATCCCATTAAAAACCAAATTTGCTTGTAGATAATGTGTTAGTTAAATTTCCTTTTGTATATATTTTGTGCTCATCCATTGTGACTCCGAATATGTTGGAGTTTTTCCTTGGATAACGGAGTTTTAATTCTGCTTTCGCCGAAATCGGGTATTCTCTCTCCTTTTACTCTACTCAGCATGTCCCTTTCCATATGTTGCATTTTAATTCTTTCCATATTTTGAAACATTGAGGACAATGTTTAGTTTAGGTTTGGGGGTATAGAGTAGATACCATGATAATATGCTATAATTGAAAACGAACTCCTTCTTCTTTTGAAAAAATCGAAAAAATTCAAAAAAATTAAAAAAATGAAAAAATCAAAAATGGAGCTCATTTACCTTGAAATGTTGACTCTTGTGCAAATATGTAATTATTAGGAGTCTTAGTCTAGATATTTAGGCACCCTGATTCTAGCACAATTCACATAGTGATAAGAAATTTGCACGCGCACGATCTACCAATACATGTATGGCCTCGATCTTCAAGGTGTTTGATAGGAAGTTACGATTGCCAATCACTTTAGAATACTGAACGAAACTTGACTAGCTTGTTCTTTGGTTGGTTGGGATAGAAGGTGGAGGTTACATTAAGAAAGACAACCATCGAATTTAACTGGGTGCATCAAAAAGGGCTACCTCTTGCAAAGTGTCATGTAATTTTGTTTCCTTTTGTATATGTATCAAAAGTGTTTCTATGTTAAAAAAAAAAAAAAAAAAAAAAACGATGTATATTCAGGAAAAAAAAAATATCAGAAAAAAAAAAAAAAAATCAAGTATTTATCAATTCCATCATCTCTTGTTCCAAAAATAAAAAGAGAATAGTCAATGTAAATAAGAGTCATGTAAATAGTCATTTTGTTGTTTCATTGTAATAAGCAAGGAGGGTGTATGCCATTGATGTACAACGCGAGTAATTGTGAAATACCTCCAACTCATTCACAATTCTCGTAAAGTCCGGACAGCTAGCAGATTTCGACCTTGGTTCTTAGCCTGAGAAACTATCTCTTGGTGATTAGTAGTCATAACTTCATATCTTTCTTTACACATGTGTAGATACACTTTACACTCTTATCACATGTCTTTTTTTGTTATCAGTGCTAGGATTGTGCCTTTGATAGCTAGATTGACATCTCCATTTTGCTGTGAGCTTAAACTGCTTGCACATGTCACATTTGATGGAATCTGAGCTTATATTTTGACCTAGAACTTTGTAGGTACGTTCTAAGCAAACCTTCACGAGACTTCAACTCGTCCACTAGGGACACTTAGTGGTTTAAAAGGCTTAGTGCATACGCTAAATTCATTCGAGAGACCAGCGACAGTGGTATAGTTAGGATTTCCTTAGTTTTGTTTTACTTGAGGACAAGTAAAATTCAGGTTTGGGGGTATTTGATGAGTGCCAAATATTGTATATATTTATCCCTTTTTGTTGGCATTTAACTCATCTTTTGTGCATTAATTCTACATTTTACACATCATATTCTGCATTTTCATTGTTTTCAAGAATAAATTTTTTCTTACTTAATTTTGCATTTTTAGGTAATAAATAAAGTCTGGATGACTTGCGGAGCAGAAAAGAGCTGAAGAGTAGTGAAAAGCCGGAAGAAATTACGCAAGGAAGCCGCAAAGAATGGTGCGCACAAGACCAAAAAGCTAGGAATGGGCTCAAGAAGGAAGAATTGTTCTTAAAGAAGATATGGGCTTAGCATACCCAAGGCCCAAAACCCTTACCCAAACCCATTTTCTATATCCATACCCGCCTCCATTCTCAGCCGTTAGATCGGATCCATCTCATCATCCAATGGTCGCTTCGTCATCGTTCATCAAAATCTGAAGTCCCTGCAAAACACCATAGTACCTAAATTCCAAGCCTTCAGATTAGATCACATTTAGATCCAACGGTCGATTCTTTGCCTGCGCATCAAATCTCGATACTTCCGCTTAACACTACAACACCTAACCTCGATCTTCGCCGTTAACTTCGTTGTATCAAGACATCCGACGGTCGCTACCAGCCTCTTCAGGGGTAGCCATCCGATTCACCTACCAGCTTCGCATCCAGTGACTCATATTCGCCAACATCGAACTTTGATATCCCGCCTCACACACTAGCAACCTAACCATATACCCTAAAATCTATCGACTTCTCTTTCATTTCCTTCTTCTTCTTCTCTTTCTCTCCACCTCCTCTCTGCAACACCCATTCCGCCACCATACCTCTGCCACAACCACCAAAAGCCATCATGGCTCTCACCAATCGAAACCCATCATCATCCTACCCTTCTACCTACCTATTTCACCATTCTCTCTTCCTTTTCAGAAACCCTAGAGGAGAGATTAGTGAAATATGTCGAGCTAGAAAGAGAAATTGAAGGCATGGGAAGGAGAAGAGAAGGGAGAAGAAGCATGGGTTGAAGAAGGACTCGTCTTATCACAGTTGGTGAGTAAAAAAATCAAAACCCTAATTTTACTGTTAATTTGGGGATTTTTGGGATTGAGCTTGCATGTACAAATTGAAGGCATGGGTTGCATCAGGAGAAGAATAAGAGGCATGGGTCGACGTATGAGGGCTGTTATCAGTAGGTTAGGTGAGTCAATTTCACTTTTTGGTGAAACCCTAATTCTCTGATATTTTGGGGATTTTTAGGTTTTTGCTTGCTTGTATAAATAGAAGGTGTTGGGTGTGAAATTGGCTCATGCTGGACTAGCCAGTGTCCAGGACTGTGAAGTTCTGTTAATGTTCAATTTCAATTTCTGTTTGTTTTTAATTTCAATTTAATTTTTGATTGATCATGTTTAGTGCAATTTCAATGTTTAACTGTGAATCCCTGTTAGTGCTTTAGTATGAATCATTGTTAGGTTAATTTTAGTGGTGTAATGTATTTAAGCTTGTTTAAATCACTTTTAGTGTCAACTGTTTAGGTTTAGTTTTGTGTTTAATCATGTTTTGTTCACTGTTAGTGGTAGAAGTTTAGCTTTGAAGCATTGGATTGATTGAGCAGTGGGGAGAAACTAGTGCTCACTAGTGACTGTGAGAAAACTAGTTCTCTTCCCACTCTAGTAGTATGCCTAGGCTCACCTTCACCATTTCACCTTCACCATCTCCCCTGCCCTTTGCTTAGGCCTTGGTTCCATTGTTCTTTGTTTAGTTTCGTTGTTCTGTCACCTTCTCATAATACTTTGTGCTGTTTGCTTTTGCCATTGTAAATGTGCCTCATTGCCACTGATTCTGATTTGTGTATGTTACTATGTTATCTCTGTGATGTTTACTGTTTTGTGTGAATGTTAGGCTAAAGCCTTTGAAGCATTGGATTGATTGAGCAGTGGGGAGAAACTAGTGCTCACTAGTGACTATGAGCAAACTGGTTCTCTTCCCACTCTAGTTGTATGCCTAGGCTCCCAACTTTGCCTTTCATTTTTTGTATCTTGTTCTTTCTTCACTCTTTGCCTTAGGCTAGCTGCCTTTGTGCCTTGTTCTCCCACTGCCCTTGGCTTGTAGCCTTGGTTTGCAACTATCTCTGTTTTGTTATTACTTGGCTTGCACTATCACATTAGCACTATGTCACCATTCATTGTAAATGCCACCTTAGTTTCATAATTGTTTTTGGCCTTTGTAAATACTCCAGCTGCATTGTCACTTCTCTACTGTCATTTCCATTACCACATTGTAAATATGCAACGCCATTGCTACTGTCACTGTAACCTTACTTTGTACATAAGCACTGCAGCCTTGCCCTATGCTTCATGGTTTATTTATGTCATTGTCTTGGCTTGATGCCTTATTCTCCCATGTTAACTCACTGCATTGTTGCACTTCCTTGACCCTGTTTTTCCCTGTCTCAGCTTGGTCCTAGAGCTAGCTATCTTGACTTAGCCTTTGTGCTAGTCTGCCTTGGCCAGTGTCATGGCCTAGAGCCTTATCTTGGTCTGACAGCTGCATTGCTTCCCTTCCACTGCTGCTGTTGCTGCTGCTACCTCAACCAGCTTTGCTACTGCAGCTGTCTGCTTCCACTCCTGCTGTCTGCTGTTTCTCCAGCTCCTGCCTTGGCCACTGTCCTGCTACCCAAGGCCCAGCCACAGTTTAGGTTAAGGCTCAAAGCCCAGTTCAGTCTTGGATTCATAACCTAAGGCCCAATTCAGTCAACTGTGGGCTTAATCCAAAAGCCTAAACTCAAAAGCCCAAGACCAAATCAATTGAGTCCATTCCATTGCACTTCAAAGGTCAAGCCTAGTGCACTTCAAGACCAACTGAGCCCAAGCTCAGTTCACTTCATTATCAAACAAGCCTATAACCCAAAGGTAACCTAAAGCCCAATAGCAATTTAGAGCCCAAAGTAGCTAAATACTCCAAACACACCCAGTCTCTGTGGATCGACCCGTACTTGCACGAGCTACAACCGACGACCGTGCACTTGCGGTATTACTGTAGGCCCGCGTTTCATTTCTCTTAATTTTAACACGCTTTCCCGGGTCCACCAGTCATCATGATGAAAGTTACTTAAATCATCAATGATAACATTGGTTGATTCCATCATAACTTGGGTTCTGATATTAAAGACTCGGAAAAAACGACTGTCAGATGCATAGCCGAGAAAATTTCCATCATGGCTGTTTGAATCAAACTTCCCTTTCTGTTCTCGATCCTTTAGAATGTAGCACTTACTTCCGAACACTCTGAGATAGTGTAAGTTTGGTTTCCTACCGTACCACAACTCATAGGGAGTGTTTAAGGTCTTTGACCATAAGTAAACACGATTGATCAAATAGCAAGCTGTAAAAACAGCCTCACCCCAAAACCTTAGTGGTAGGTTTTTGTTATGGAGCATTACCCTGGCCATTTCCTAAATATTTCTATTCTTCCTTTTTGTAACTCCATTTGCTTGTGGAGTGATTGGTGGTGAGTATTGTTTAATAATTCCCAGAGAATCAAAATATTCAAATACCTTGGTGTCTTTGAATTATTTGCTACGATCGCTTCTAATTTTCTTTAGTTTGCGACCTTGCTCATTCTGGATTCTATTAACAATAATCTTGAACTCACTGAGAGTTTCATTGTTGTGAGCCAAGAATGTCACCCATGTGAATCTAGTGTAATCATCTACCATAACCAAAGCATACTTCTTCCCAGCCACTGTTGTTGATTTAGGCCAAAATATCCATATGAATTAAATCAAGTGAAGCTTTGGTGAGAATATTCTGGGATGATTTGTGTGGAACTTTCATTTGTTTACCCTTTTGACATGCACCACATACACCTTCAACCTTAGCTCTGATATTGGGAACGCCTCTAACAAGTTCTTTATTAATGATCTTAGTTAGAAAACGATAATTAATGTGACCAAAACGTTCATTCCAAAGGTATATAGATTCAACCTTAGTCAAATTGCAACCGTTACTAAACTGAGTATCTAGAAGATAAAAGTTATTTTTGCCACGTGATCCTTGAAAAATCACTTTTCCAGATTTGTCGACAATGTCACATCCTTTATCATTGAAGACAACCTTATGGACATTTTCACAGATTTGACTTATATAAAGAAGATTAGCAGTCATACATTTAACGTATACGACATCATGAATTTCAGGAACGCCAGGTAATTTGATCGTCCCTTTCTTGCTTATGTAGCAGCAGCTTCCATCTCCAAAAGTTACGGGTCCACCATCAAAATCGCTTGAATTGATGAACCATGAGAGATGTCCAGTCATGTGCCTGCTACATCCACTATCAAGGAACAATTGAAAAGGTGATGTTGACTTTAGAGCAAAATCTCCCATACTAGCACTACTAGCCATTTTGGGCTTTCTTGTTAGTATTGAATGTCGTTTAAGAGATGACACAAGTTGAGCAGTCTTTTTATGAAAATCACTAGCAACCTTTAGTATTCTATTGAAGGACAAACACACATGTTGAAAGTGATTGTGAGAACCACAAAACAATCATGTACCAACATCATTAACCTTGTTTGAAGAGTTCTGAGCGCAGTCAGATTTCACAAAGATTAGACGTTGTTTATCACCTAACAAACGACAACTCTTCAAGGAAGAATTAGAGTTGTGTTGATGCTGGTTTTTCACTTAGGGTTAAAATCATAAAACCTTAGTCTAATGTGGAATTACTCTATAAGGAAACGGAGCCGTGAGTACCAATATCTCCACTAGCACATATATTGAGCCTTTCAATACGTCTACGAGAAATTTACCAGGGTACCTTTTTACATATATGCTATGTTCCACGACAGAACCCTCAGTACTGACTGGCATTATCTCCGCACATGCCAGCCACACATGCTGGACAAGCGTGCCAACCGCGCATGCCGTATATTCTAATTAGGGTTTCGACACGCTAAACCCTAATTTCCACACCTAGATGGCCTTATCCAGGTCACCGCGCCAAAGGCATGCCAACCATGCCAGCCGCACCACCGTGCTAACGGCATGCCAGCCACACCTCCACGCCAAAGGCATGCCAACCATGCTAGCCGCACCACCGTGCCAACGACATGCCAACCATGCCAACCACATCTCCGCGCCAAAGGCATGCCAACCATGCCAGCCGCATGGTGTGATGATTAGATGCACACAAAACACTTGCAAGTATACAAGGTCAAGATTTGTAATAAAAGGGTGAGTAAGGGTTTGTCCACAGGGAGAGGAGCATATGAGAAGTTTTCCTAGGCTAACAAGAGTGGCAATGCACTATGGCAGTGAGCTAAAGGCAAACAAGGTTTCAGGCATACAAACAAGAACACAAGGTAAAGCAATAGAGAAACAGGCTAAGAACCACAGCAGGGAAAGATAAGCAAAGAACCAAAAATGCAGGGTAAAGCAATAAAGAAGCAGTTAAGAAAAGCAGCAAACAACCAAGGCTTGGCAGCCAAGGGCAAGAGGCAGGATTGTGCACTGACTTCAGTGCACAGTAGTTATAAAATGCAAGAAAATGAAAGGCAAGAAAAGTAACAGGTGATACAAGCATACAAGACTGAAATTAAAAGTGACTGAAATTAAGATTGATTAAAAGAGAAGTGGTGGGCAAGCCAAAGCATATGATCCACCTTGTATCCTAATCAAGTGACATGGTCTAGGTTAAGTTCAATCCTAAGCATACAACTAGAAATGGAAGAACACCAACTTGCTCACTAGTCCACCCCTAGCATTGGCTGTCTTTTGACAGTACAGCCAATCACAGGCTCTATGAGCATTGGCCTCTCTCAAATACACATTCACAACACAGCAACAGGAAGTAACCAACTAGCTCATTCACACTTGACAGTGCACAAGGCTTCACTGAGCCTTGGCCTGAAGATGATTAGCTCATGCTAACCATGAAGTGACAACATGCATACACTAAATGAGATAAGTTAAACACAGATTGCATCATAACAAATAACTACAACAGAAGCAATTTGCAACTGTAAACATACAAGTGCTAAAATTTTTAGTTCATAAAATTTTTCTCCAATTCTCTACTGGCTAGTCTAGAGAGGTAAATCGTCCCCTCCTAATGCTTCCCCCAACACCAATTTATACCCATTACACAAAATTAGCTTTTCCCCCAATTTTCCCCAAAGTCCGTAAAATTAGGTTTTGCCAATTACCTACTGTTGATGAAATTCTCGCTCCATCTCGTCGACCCATCCTTCTATTTCTCTTCCTGAGTCATCTCCCGCTCCAATTGCTGCTCTAACATCAACTTATATCTTCAATTTCTCACCTAGGGTTTCAGTCGGCAGAGATGAGAAATTGAGGAGATTAGTTGATGTAAAACGTGATAGTGATGATGGGTATAGGTAGAGTGATTTGGGGAGAAAATAGTGGAGTGATTTGGGGGCGTCAGGGAGAGGTGGTGATGATGGTGGTGCGGCAGGTGAGGAAGGTGGTTCTGCAGCAGGGTAATGGCGGAGAAGAAAGGGTTCGATGGTTTGGGAGAGAAGGGTGTTTGGTTAGGTGGATGGGTTCGGTCGCTAGGGTGTGAGGCGGCTTCATCCAATTTTGATGTTCTGTGACGCTGAGTCACTGGATGCGAAGCTGGTAGATAGATCGGACGGTGATGTGAAGTGAAGCTTGTAGAGACCGTCAGATTTTTTGATACAACGAAGTTAACGGCTCTAGATGGGGTTAGGTGTTGTAGTGTAAGGCGGAGATATCAAACGTTGATGAACAGCAAGGGAGCGACCGTTGGATTCAACTACCATCTAATCTGAAGGCTTGGAATTTCAGCGCTGTGGTGCTCGGCAGGGACATCAGATTTTGATGCTCTATGAGGGAGCGACCGTCGGATGCTTCTGACAAATGATCTGATGGCTGAGAACGGAGGCGCTTTTGTGTGTAGAAAATGAGGTTGTGCGCACCATTCTTCGCGGTTTCCTTGCGTAATTTCTCCCGGCTTTTTACTACTTTTCTGCTCTTTTCGCTCCGCGACTCATCCGAACTTTATTTACTACCTAAAAATGCAAAATTAATTAATAAAAATATTTATTCTTGAAAACAATGAAAATACAGAATATGGGATAAAATGTAGAATTAATG